>NC_041401.2:128732946-128874922 GCF_900747795.2 Erpetoichthys calabaricus
ATGCTGTCCAAATCCCTCTGTAATAATTCCAGATTATCTGCCAATCCACCTATCATGGTTCTCTGTGTAAAGAAAAACTTCCTAATGTTTGTACAAAATTTACTCTTAAAAAATTTCCAACTGTGTCACAGTGTTCTTGATGAACTTCTTTTAAAATAACAGTCTTAATCCACTACCGTAATTCGCTTCACAACTTTAAACACTTCAGTCATGTCCCCTCTTAATCTTCTTTTCCTCATAATTCATCTCCTGTTGGCCTTGAAATTAGCATTGTTGCTCTTCTAAGGACGTTTTCTAGCACTGCTATGTCTTTTTTGTAGCCTAGCATGCACGCACGCAGTACTCCAAATGAGGCCTCACAAGTACGTTATACAGTTAGGTCCATAAATATTTGCACAGAGACAACTTTTTTCTAATTTTGGTTCTGTACATTACCACAACGAATTTTAAATGAAACAACTCAGATGCAGTTGAAGTGCAGACTTTCAGCTTTAATTCAGTGGGGTGACCAAAACGATTGCATAAAAATGTGAGTCAACTAAAGCATTTTTTTAACACAATCCCTTCATTTCAGGGGCTCAAAAGTAATTGGACAATTGACTCAAAGGCTAATTCATGGGCAGGTGTGGGCAAGTCTGTCATTATGTCATTATCAATTAAGCAGATAAAAGGCCTGGAGTTGATCTGAGGTGTGGTGCTTGCATGTGGAAGATTTTGTTGTGAACAGACAACATGCGGTCAAAGGAGCTCTCCATGCAGGTGAAAGAAGCCATCCTTAAGCTGCAAAAACAGAAAAAACCCATTGAGAAACTGCTACAATATTACGAGTGGCAAAATCTACAGTTTGGTACATCCTGAGAAAGAAAGCAAGCACTGGTGAACTCAGCAACGCAAAAAGACCTGGACATCCACGGAAGACAACAGTGGTGGATGATCGCAGAATCATTTCCATGGCGAAGAGAAATCCCTTCACAACAGCCAACCAAGTGAACAACACTCTCCAGGGGGTAGACATATTGATATCCAAGTCTACCATAAAGAGAAGACTGCATGAAAATAAATACAGAGGGTGCACTGCAAGGTGCAAGCCACTCATAAGCCTTAAGAATAGAAAGGCTAGATTGGACTTTGCTAAAGAACATCTAAAAAAGCCAGCACAGTTCTGGAAAAACATTCTTTGGACAGATGAAACCAAAATCGACCTCTACCAGAATGATGGCAAGAAAATAATATGGAGAAGGCGTGGAACAGCTCATTATCCAAAGCATACCACATCATCTGTAAAACATGGTGGAGGCAGTGTGATGGCTTGGGCATGCATGGCTGCCAGTGGCACTGGGACACTAGTGTTTATTGATGATGTGACACAGGACAAAAGCAGCTGAATGAATTCTGAGGTGTTCAGAGACATACTGTCTGCTCAAATCCAGCTAAATGCAGTCAAATTGATTGGGAGGCGTTTCATGATACAGATGGACAATGACCCAAAACATACAGCCAAAGCAACCCAGGAGTTTATTAAAGCAAAGAAGTGGAAAATTCTTGAATGGCCAAGTCGGTCACCTGATCTTAACCCAATTGAGAATGCATTTCACTTGTTGAAGACTAAACTTCAGACAGAAAAGCCCACAAACAAACAGCAACTGAAAGCCGCTGCAGTAAAGGCCTGGCAGAGCATTAAAAAGGAGGAAGCCCAGCATCTGGTGATTTCCATGAGTTCAAGATTTCAGGCTGTCATTGCCAGCAAAGGGTTTTCAACCAAGTATTAGAAATGAACATTTTATTTCCAGTTGTTTAATTTGTCCAATTACTTTTGAGCCCCTGAAATGAAGGGATTGTGTTAAAAAAATGCTTTAGTTGCCTGTTTTTATGCAATTGTTTTGTTCACCCCACTGAATTAAAGCTGAAAGTCTGCACTTCAACTGCATCTGAGTTGTGTCATTTAAAATTCATTGTGGTAATGTACAGAACCAAAATTAGAAAAAAGTTGTCTCTGTCCAAATATTTATGGACCTAACTGTAATGCTTCAGCATAACCTCCCTGGACTTTTACTTTACACATTGTGATACATAACCTAACATTCTGTTAGCCTTATTAATGGCTTCTGAACACTATCTGGCAGTTGATAGTGTTGAGTCCATTGTGATCCTTAAATCCTTCTCATATAGTGTACTTTCGATTTTCAGACCTCTCGTTGTGCATTCAAACCTAACATTCTTACTTCCTGCATGTAATACAATAAATTTACTTTTTCATCAGCCACTAATCTGCCCAAGCCTGTATGCTGTCCAAGTCCCTCTGTAATAATTCCAGATTATCTGCCAATCCACCTATCTTGGTATTATCTGCAAATGTTACCAGCTTGTTACTTATATTCGTATCCAAATTATTTATATATATTAAAAGTAGCAGTGGCCCTAGCACTGACCCCTGAGGGATACCACTCTTAAAGTCAGCCAGTTTTGATAGGGTTCCTCGCACCATCATCCTCTCCTTCCTGTGTCTGGGACAATTTTGTACCCAATACACACCACACCCTGAACTCCCACTTCTTTTAGTTTGATGCCTATCCTCTCATGCAGCATTTTATGAAATGGTTTCTGAGAGTCCAGATAAATAATATCATAAGCTCCACTTTTCATGCTTCCTCATAGATTTCCAGCATGTTAGTAAAACATGACCTCCATCTTTTGAACCCATGCTGAATGTTCAGTAAAACTCCTGTTCTTGTCATGTGCTGCTCAATCTTATCCTTAATAATTCTTTCCATTAATTTACCTGTGATATACATTACTTACTGGCCTAGAGTTGCTTGGATCTGCCCGGTCACCCTTTTTATGTAACAGGCTAATTTTTGCCATTTTCCAGCCCTTAGGAATTCTCCAGTGCGCAGACACTGCCTAAAAATATGTGTCAAGGGTTTATATATGTACTCACTAACCTCCTTAAGAACTCAAGGATAAACATTGTCTGGTTCTGGTGACTTGTCTGATTTCAGCTTGTTTAATCTAAGCAGTACTTCTACCACTACCGTTTCCAAATTACTCAGTACCTCCTTAGCAGTCCCTGTATCTTCTTCCTTCAATGTGGAAACCTTAGAAAAATACACATTTAGAACATCTGCTATTTCACCATGGCCGGATCGAGAAGGGAGCAGGGTTAGGTAATGCCCACCGAAATATATACTCTGCCCACCCAATTGGTTAACTATATTTTGCACCATTCAAAAATGGCAATCACATTTATTTCCTCTGTTCTCGTCACAATTTCCTCATTTCTGATTTGCTGACTGATTAGAATAAATGACGGTGCTGCCATGACCCACCAATATCATTTTGTGGAGCATTTGTGGGTGCCTGGTACTTAGAGGAGAATATTTGTGCATTCTTAATAAAACTTTTTTATTTTCTGGTTAAAACTTCTGTTATTGTTGCTGTACATTTGTTTTACTGCTTGGTTGCACAAGAATATTTACTTTAAGTTTTAATATTTAAGTACTTAAAATTACACAAAGTTACATAAAGTTGATATTAGCCCTCAGTTTAAACAAAATGACTTGATTAAAATCTATGCTGGTCATCCTTTAAAGAAACCATAAACACCATGCAGTGATTTTTAGTTCACAAATCAAAGTTTGTTACCAGTAATTCTGGGACTGCTGTTGTTAGGTCTAACATCCACGCGTTGATGTCGGCACCTTCAGATCAAGCAGGCAGTTCAAGCAGTCATGTTTCACCTTCCCCGCCCATTTCACACCAACACAGAGCAAGTAGCAATGTAGTTCTTGAGGCTGAAAATGATCTAAGTGATCTGAATAATAGCGAACCACACCAAACATTAATAAACGTTTTTTCAGATGTCTCGGGCTTCTAATCCAAGCTGGTACCAACCATGGCCTTGGCTGTAATACTCAGTCAAATTAGATGCAAGCTTTTGTTTCCCCTGTCAGAACTTGTTTCCTAGTGTGACTGGCAGAGAGGTAGTGTTCACCATGACAGGGTATATAATTGTAAAGCTGCACTGGAAAAGGAAAAGGGACTCCAAAAGCGCGCATTTAGTCAATGCCATTTAAATGCAGCAAAGAAATGAAATACAGAGAAAAAACTTCTGAATCTATATTGTGTTAATTGGGAGAAACAGGTAAAAAAATCAATACTATATTAAAAGCACAGTGGAAGTAGTGCAGTTTTTCTGTGTGAATGAGCTGTCTTTTCGTGGGAGCACTGAATCCACCCAGTCTCATGCAAATAATAATGAAGACATCTCTGCTGGTCTTTTCATTAATTTATCTTAGTATACCTTATCCAAGGATTTCAAAATTGCTGAAATAGCAAAAAGCATTCCTCAAAACGCAAAGTGCATTTTATTTTCTTAGAATTAAATGATTTAACTTAAATGGTAACACTAAGAACTGCTACATTAATTTTACACCTTCTGACCCCTTAAGCTGCTGTACTGTTCTCCCTCTCAGCTGCCTGCTGTTTGTCCTTCTGTGAGGTTAACTTTACTTTTCTCTGTCTGTTTCCCTAACTTTGCACACCTCTTATTCCTTACTTAAAAGCTCTTCACTCACACTGTTTGTATTCCACCGTAATAATGAACCCTTATGCTGTCACAGATGTAGCCCTCATAGAAGACTAGCTCCTCCAAGTCACCCTCTAAAAAGTCCAACTTCCAACAGGACTTGCACTGCACCGACCTCATTATTAAAATATGACTTTGGATTTCTAAAACTGTTCAACTATTTTTTACTAAAATTAAATTATTTAACTTTTAAAATATAATTAAGACAAAATAATTAGATTAAAGAACTATTAGTTATTTTACACCTTTTGACCCCTTAAGCTCCTGTAATATTCTCCCCCTCAACTGCCTGCTGTTTGTTCTATGAAGTTAACTTTACTTTTCTCTGTCTGCCTCTCCTAACTTTATGCTCATCTTATTCCTTACTTAAAAGCTCTGTACTCTCACTGTTTGTATTCATTCGTAACAATGAACCCTTATACTGTCGCCCTCTTAACTGCTTGAATACAAATAACAAGTACGAAAAACAAGTAACTTTTCCAAATGGACCTCCAAACACCCAGCTGCTTTAGGTCCCGTGTGGGCAAAAAATAAAAGCAAAAAAACCTTCTTAAGTAAAAGAAAAACTTTAGAAAATTCCACATGGCTCCTTAGCAGAATCCAAAACACAATGTTTTTAGGAGAAAAATGTATTTTTTAATTAAATTTCACACCACAGAACACAAAAAGTCTCAGCTGCTTCTCTTTCATTTGACATCAGTATGCCTCAAGAACATTCTGCTCCAGCATGTAGAACTAGTGTGTTAAAGAATCATTGTATTTTTAAAAGGGATTGCATTACTGTGCAAAGTAACAGATAACAAAATGCAATCACCCAACAAGATGACAAGTTTTTAACTTGTGATCTGCTGTAAATAAAGTATTTCAAATGATGGTTTTGTTCGCCAGTACATCTCAAACTAAGCCTTTTGAATTATAAAATGAATGCAATGAAAACCATCAACTTGTCATAACTGACTTCAGTCCCACATGTACAGAATCATGTATATCTGATACACGTCTTGCGTCCTGGAGACCAGTGAACAGGAGTTTTGAAAGTCATTCAAAAACTCTCATTACTCCATGCATATTTACAGGTATCACAGCTTGAGAAAAGTCACTACCTTCATGCTCTTCACAATTCATAGAACTGGAATCTATTGTATAATATAGTAACGGGCCATTTCTGAAGAAGTGTCACTAACATGACAAATAGCTTTCTTGACCATATGCTTTATGTTTAACACTAGAATTACCAGAGCCTATGAAAAAACTGGTAAATCCGTCCCACCTTAAATCGCGTCTTAAATCCGTTTGCACCTCTCCGCCAGAGTCTTTTGTCATCTAAATGTGCTGATAAACACAAGCTACTAGCAGCCAGCTATTCCATCCCCCCACCGACTTAGAACGAACTTCTCCTAGCTCATGCCTTGCCTTGATTTGATTACAGTATCTGGGATTGAAGTGGAGTTTTAGAGTGGAAATAATATAGCGTTATTTGGAATACACGCATTTCATGTGTGTTCCGTTTCTATAGTAGTCTGTGCAAACACATTTTTAAAACAGAAACGTTTTTCATATTCTAATAGTAAATGACAAAATGTAGGCATAAACTATATAACGTATGAAGCCTGAAGTCCATATATCAAAGAAACACTTTCACAAAAGGTACAAATAAGAGAACACGTGCGCTTTTATTCAAAAATATAACTGCACAAAAAAAAAAAGCCGCGTTAGCATGCCACATTGACGCTCTTACTACAACCGCCGCGGTGGCGTAATGGTATCAGCTCCTGACTGGGAATCAGAGGGTGGCGAGTTCGATCCCGCATGGCTCCACTTCGAGAAGTGAACTGCTCTTATTCTTACAATTTTAGAATAACAACATAAATTTGATTTCAGTCTGTTACAGCCGGTGTAACTTATGATACTGGTAAAGGTTAGCTTTTTTTTTTTTTTTTTTTTAATTCACATTTCATTCTCGCAGTCGCATTCAGAATCAATCCATACAACCCCATCTGACACAGCTGTTTTCACATAAATAAAAGTGCACTTTTATTCAAGACTATAACCCAGGGGTAGGCAACGTCGGTCCTGGTGAGCCGCAGTATGTGCAGGTTTTTGTTCCAACCCAGTTCCTTAACGAGAACTCAATTATTGCTGATGAAGCACATATTGCTTAAGTGACATTTTGATGCTTCATTTTAGTGGTCTCGCTTGTTAAGGTTCTCCAACCTTAATTGCTTATTTCAATCTTAAACTGCTGCATTCAGTGTTTTAATTGCTCCTTATTAGCAATAAGATGTAAAAGACAAAGCAGCCAGCAGTTCTCCAGCTAGCTTTTTTCCAATTACATCTGTGTGTGTTCATCATGCACTGTTTGATTTAATAAAACACTTAATAGAAAAATGTGACAGACTGAAAATGATCTGTTTTAGGCTTCATATCATTTGGATGATATCCTTGGAAAGGAAAAAAATCTACGATATAAGAGCCTTACATTGCACAGACTAACAAGCCATAAAATTAAATAAGGTCTGAGATTGGCAATGATTGGTTTTTAATTAAGCAATTGGGTTGGAATGAAAACCTGTAGCCACTGTGGCTCACCAGGACCGACGTTGCCTACCCCTGCTATAACCGAAGAATAAGGAAAGCAAGTTACAGTTGGTGGTTGATACGACAGCTTGCGTGGTGCAATGCTAAGAACTGCTGATTTCAAGTGACGGTGAGATACGAAGAAGGCAGCTTCGCCAGCGTTTGTTTGTCAGAACCCTTTTGGGGGGGGGGGCGGTAGTATGCATCGTGGTACACTGCAGACCTATAGCGCGTCTTTATGTCAGATGGGGTTGTATGGATTGATTCTGAATGCGACTGCGAGAATGAAATGTGAATTAAAAAAAAAAAAAAAAAAAAAGCTAACCTTTACCAGTATCATAAGTTACACCGGCTGTAACAGACTGAAATCAAATTTATGTTGTTATTCTAAAATTGTAAGAATAAGAGCAGTTCACTTCTCGAAGTGGAGCCGTGCGGGATCGAACTCGCCACCCTCTGATTCCCAGTCAGGAGCTGATACCATTACGCCACCGCGGCGGTTGTAGTAAGAGTGTCAATGTGGCATGCTAACGCGGCTTTTTTTTTTTTTGTGCAGTTATATTTTTGAATAAAAGCGCACGTGTTCTCTTATTTGTACCGTTTGTGAAAGTGTTTCTTTGATATATGGACTTCAGGCTTCATACGTTATATAGTTTATGCCTACATTTTGTCATTTACTATTAGAATATGAAAAACGTTTCTGTTTTAAAAATGTGTTTGCACAGACTACTATAGAAACGGAACACACATGAAATGCGTGTATTCCAAATAACGCTATATTATTTCCACTCTAAAACTCCACTTCAATCCCAGATACTGTAATCAAATCAAGGCAAGGCATGAGCTAGGAGAAGTTCGTTCTAAGTCGGTGGGGGGATGGAATAGCTGGCTGCTAGTAGCTTGTGTTTATCAGCACATTTAGATGACAAAAGACTCTGGCGGAGAGGTGCAAACGGATTTAAGACGCGATTTAAGGTGGGACGGATTTACCAGTTTTTTCGTAGGCTCTGGTAATTCTAGTGTTAAACAGCCTGTTTCAGCCTTGCTAATATGACGCTATCCAATGGAAACAATTAAGCTTATGGACTACGGTGATGACTACCAGTTGAGAAGTTATCTCAGGAAAAGCAGTAATAAGGTGAAAATGGACTTGATCAGCCAATGTAGAGACAAGAATATATATCTTTATTATATAAAAAAATCTTGGGACAAGACAAAACTTTTTCTGAGAGATAAGATGTGACTTTCTCAGAGAGACACTTTCATGTCCTGCGAGACAAAGAGTAGATGACAAAGTAGAACGTCGTAAAGAATTCAAAAACATTGGCGTGATGCACATGGAGAGCAGGTTAGATATAATAGAAGTACGAAAACTTGAAAGTCTCCAAAAAATGATAGTAAAGATCGCATTAGCGCAAACAAATGGAAATTATTACTCTGTGAAATAACAGAGCAGCAAAAAGAGATTGAATATATTGTTCAGATTTTAAGTTTAACACTAGAATTACCAAAGCCTACAAAAAAACTCATAAATCCAGCCGACCTTAAATCCCTTCACACTGTTCTGTCAGCATCTTTTGTCTTGTAAATGTGCCGATCAAGACAAGCAGCCTACTATTCCATCCCTGCAGAACGGGCAGAAAGTTCTCCCAGTTCCAGCCTTGATTGATTATCTGGGATTGAAGTGCTGGAGTTTTAGAATTGAAATAATATATCGTTATTTGGAACACATGCATTTCATGTGTGTTCCGTTTCTACAATAATCTGTGTAAATGCATGGTTAAAACAGAAACTTTTTCATATTTTAGCAATAATTGACAAAATGTAGACATAAACTATATAATGTGTAAAGCCTGAAGTCCAAAGATGAAATAAACATTTTCACAAAAGGTTCAACGATGATGCAACAGCTTCCGTGGTGCAGTGGCAAGAATTGCTGACTTGTAATCAAGACTTCCCTGGTTCGATCCTGACTGTCTCGTATATTTACCGTTTTGAGTAGTGAGCTGGTCTTATTGTTAATATTATACAATAAAAACATACATTTGATTTGCGTCTGTAACAGCCGGTGTACATTTATAGTACTTGTAAAAGTTAGTGGATTTTTGTTTTCACTTTTATTCTCTTGGTCACGATCACGATGCATACTACGAACCCCCCCCACCCCCGACCCCCCCCACGGGATCTGAGGCTGTTAGTTTTTATTTGAAACTGGAAATAACTGTAGATGTGAGTGGTGTTTTGAGACAATCTAACTGGAAATTCTCTAATCTGGAGGGATAAAAGCTGATACACAAACACTGGTGAATCTGCCTTATTCGTATCTCATTGTCACTTGATTTTTTTTAATTCAGTTTTATTGAGTGTTCTTGCTTACGCTGAATTAGTATGTGCCTTATGGTCCATGATGTCAATGCCACACTAACAAAAAATAGAGACATAGGTATGTATATATGATATTTGGAATTATTCATTTTATGACCTGTATAGTACATTTCGGAAAACATTGTGGCACTGATGTAACATTATTCATATTATTCATATTCATTCGCGTATCATTTTGTGGTTGTAATCAGTGACTGCGTGTTTTTTTTTTACGATCTTGCCCAGTCTCACACATTTTGGTGCAAGGTGGTGTTTCTTTTGTACTCCAGGACATGCAGAGGAAGGAAAGTTCCTCTGCAAGGTGAGCCATGAACACTCCTTTTCTCAGTGGACCCCATACATACCTTGCACAATACATGCACGTTGATCACCGCCAGATCAAGCTTGTTATAGCACAAGTAATCGGCCACCCATGTGCTCCTGCTCTCATTGAATAAGCTCACGCCTTCTGGTACATGATGTCAGTGAAGCCCTGTTGAAAAAAGAAAAAGACAAATACAGTATATGTGACATTTTGAAGAAATCATTTTATGACCTGAATAGTACCAATCAGAAAACTTCATCGCACTAATGCAATATTATTTGAAAATGAACAGCTCACTACTCAACATGATAAATATACGAGGCAGTCAGGATCGAACCAGGGGACTCTTGATTACAAGTCAGCAATTCTTACCACTGCGCAACAGAAGCTGTTGCATTATCCTTGAACCTTTTCTGAAAATGTTTATTTGATCTTTGGACTTCAGGCTTCACACATTATATAGTTTATGTCTACATTTTGTCATTTATTACTAAAATATGAAAAACGCTTCTGTTTCAATGATGTGTTTACATAGATTATTGTAGAAACTGAACACACTTGAGCTGCATGTGTTCCAAATAACGATCTACAGTAGAAGTCGCGGTTCAGTGTTCGCGGCCTCAGTCATTCACAGATTTTTCCTTAGAACCTATCTAATAATTGTTAGTGGAAACTGCAAATATCCTACGCAATTTTTATGGTATTTTTTGTGTCAATACTGTACTGCAAAGAGAACAGGAAGCAACTGTAGAGGAAAATGCAGCTTGGGGTGGTGAAAGTAGCCAAAAGAATTTGAAACTGCAACTCCCAGCAGTCCCTGCAGTGGCTCTGATTGGTCTTCTGCTGAAGGTGCTGTTGGGGTCAAAGGATGTCATCGCAGCTTTTAAAAAGGGGGCCGGTGACCAAAAGCAAAAAAAAAAGTTTTTGTAATTTGCGTTTCAAGTTCCTGTCTGTCTGCCTTCTGTTGGGTTACCTGTACTTATTTGTTTTGTCCTGGATCGTTTCGTGATTGGTGTCTGAATTGTCTGCCTTCTTTCTGCCTGTGTACATGAGGACTGTAAGTGGATTCATGGCCATCCTGCAAAGAAAGGAGCGCTCCTGAACCCGTCCACCCATCTTCACCATTTCAGGAACTAGCGGTAGGACTATCTTTACATTCCTGTTCAACATGCGGATCTCTGGACTATCTATTTTCATCATTACATTTCATCCATTGCCGTTTTTCATGAACGTTTTTCATGATTTACTGTATGTGTTTTCTTTGTGCTTTGTTATATTTAATGTGTAATCGCCGTAAGGGGAACAAGGGTGGTATCATTATTTTCATTTCATTTCATTCTTTAGATAGATAGATAGATAGATAGATAGATAGATAGATAGATAGATAGATAGATAGATAGATAGATAGATAGATAGATAGATAGATAGTGGGGCAAGCGGCTGAGGGTGGCACCCAGTCGGGATGCCCGGAAGGACCAGAGGAGGGATTACACCTCCTCCAGACCACGAAGGGGCGACCGCTCTGGTGCCTTTGGGGACCACGGGAACTGAGCTTGGAAGCTCAACCCTATAGGAGCCCGTGGTCACCACCAGGGGGCACCTCAATGCCTGGAGAGCCCTGTTCCTCAGCACTTCCACCACACCTGGAAGTGCTGGGGGGAAGACGACCAGGGACACCCGGAGTGCTTCTGGGTGCGCAGCTGGTACAATGGGGAGTGCCGGTGGAAGATTATAGGGAGGCACCTGGAGCACATCCGGGTGATTATAAAAGGGGCTGCCTCCTTCCGTTCGATGGCCTGAGTTGGGAGCGGAGAAGGACAGAGCTCGGGAGGAGAGGAAAGGAGGCGGCCTGAAGAGAGGCATTGTGTGAGAGGCCTGAACTTTGGGTTTTGGGGTTGTGTGTGTCACTTATTTGTAAATAGAATGTACAATAAACATGTGTTGGGTGAACCATCGGTGTCCGCCTGTCTGTGTCCGGGCTGAGCTCCACAATAGATAGATAGATAGATAGATAGATAGATAGATAGATAGATAGATAGATAGATAGATAGATAGATAGATACTTTACAGTATTAATTCCCAAGGGGAAGTTCACATACTCCAGCAGCATACTGATAAAAACAGTATTAATTAAAGAGTGATAAGAAATGCAGTGCAAGTTAAAAAATGCAAGGTGGAGAGTGCGAGGCAGGTATAACAGTCAATAACATTGTATAATGTTTACGTTTACCCCTCGTGGAATTGAAGAGTCGCATAGTGAGAGGGAGGAACGATCTCCTCAGTCTGTCAGTGGAGCAGGACAGTGACAGCAGTCTGTCGCTGAAGCTGCTCCTCTGTCTGGAGATGATACTGTTCAGTGGATGCAGTGGATTCTCCATGATTGACAGGAGCCTGCTCAGCACCTGTCGCTCCGCCACAGATGTCAAACTGTCCAGCTCCGTGCCTACAATAGAGCCTGCCTTCCTCACCAGTTTGTCCAGGCGTGAGGTGTCCCTCTTCTTTATGCTGCCTCCCCAGCACACCACCGCGTAGAAGAGGGCGCTCGCCACAACCGTCTGATAGAACATCTGCAGCATCTTATTGCAGATGTTGAAAGATGCCAGCCTTCTAAGGAAGCATAGTTGGCTCTGTCCTCTCTTACATAGAGCATCAGTATTGGCAGTCCAGTCCAGTTTATCATCCAGCTGCACTCCCAGGTATTTATAGGTGTGCACCCTCTGCACACAGTTACTTCTGATGATCACAGTGTCCGTGAGGAGCCTGGGCATCCTAAAATCCACCACCAGCTCTTTGGTTTTGCTGGTGTTCAGTTGTAGGTGGTTTGAGTTGCACCATTTAACAAAGTCCTTGATTAGGTTCCTATACTCCTCCTCCTGCCCACTCCTGATGCAGCCCACAGTTATTTGCTGTTTGATTACTGGTTCGCTTTGTTTTTGTCTCTGTTTGTGAGTGCATGCTGGTCGGCCCAAGGCTGGGTGTGTCATTGGAATCTCCACCATAAAAATAAATCACCGTCTTCTCGACGGTGTGAATCTTAGCGGCACCGGACCGCTACAGTGTTATTCATTTCTTCTTGCTGCTGATTGACTGTGATGCATCTCCAGCTGAGTGCTCTTGTATTTTCCATTTTGTTCCTCTGAACCCTTAAACCGCCACAACCGGCTATAGTCGTTTCCCAATGCCATATGCGAGTATGCAGGAGCTGATCAGTCAGTGCCGTACATTCGTTAAGCAGCCAACTCATGACCACTGCCAGACCCTTGTGAGCAGGGGGGCTGAACACACCCCTAGAAGACACGGATGCTCCTCAAAAAACTCCTCTTAAAAAACGCTGATATACTACTTTCACATTGTTCCCTTACTTGCTGGGCTTACTTGCAGCTGCTCTGTCGTGTGATATGCTTGACGCGTGATATGCTTCTCACGCAACACTTCGCTTACTTAAAAGCCTGAACAGCACCTGTCCTTTTTGGCTGATTGCTTTGTTTCTGTCTCCTCCCCCAGACATCCTCTGCTTCTGTTGGGGGTCCTGCTCCTGTTGTGCTCCCCTATGATGTTTGCCTATTCTTTTAAACGAGAACTAACTGCATACGGAGGTTGTTTTACTTCTGAAAGAGACATGTTTGAATAAAGATCCTGTCTTTACAATCTCCTGTGTTTCTGTGCAATTCTGTGACCCAAGTGTGACATCCTGCGGCACTACAGCCTCGCTGTCCCTGGGATTCAACCGCTGCACTAGACTAACCTGCAAGCATCAGCGCTTACCCCTGTGTGCTTGCGTGCAGCCAGTTCAAGCGCAGTTGGCTTGGTGATTTCATCCATGGCGTCAGTTACACCTTGTACATATTGTTCCAGTAGTTTTTAAAAAAGTTTTTACAGTTCATTAGCAGTGTGTAAAACTATCAGTGTTGCAGTAATTGTGATGCTCTTTGCGTGAAAAAAGATGTGTTCCATTAAAATTTCACTTTTTCTTTGTAAATTGTGATGTTTACTTAAAGTGCAGGAAAAAAGTATTTGGCATCCAGCGATGCATTAACCCCCAAGTATGTGGCAGTTTAAGGCTTAAGCCCCAAGATGCCGTTGAAACGCCCTGCACCTTCTAAGGCTTCTGGCAATGAAAACACACTTGCATGAATTACAGTACATATAGCGGTAACAACGGTATTTTACATTCTAGCACTGCGGGAGAAATAGCAGTACAGTACTGTGGAGTATATGGGTTTACCTTTACATTCTTTTTTTTAGGTAAGGTATTAAGCTGAGTTTGAAATTAAATTAAAGTGTTTTGAGGGCATATTTAGGGTTTAAACTAACCCAGTCACAGGGGATGCACAAACCAGTGTGTTTCTTTGTGCCGGTCCCATGCCCGGATAAATGGGGAGGGTTACATCAGGAGGGGCATCCGGTGTAAAATTTTGCCAAATCAATATGCAGACAATAGAAATTTCCATACCGGATCAGTCGAGCCCCAGGTTAACAACGACCGCCACCATTACTGTTAGCCAACAGGGTGCTGGCGGAAATTGGGCTACTGTTGGCCGAAGAAGAAGAAGTAGACGAAGAGGGGGGAGATGTGTCCGGAGGCAGGAGGAGAGGAGGAAAGTAAAGAGAGTGGAACTGAGGGTAGGAGCTTTGAATGTTGGCAGTATGACTGGTAAGGGGAGAGAGCTAGCAGATATGATGGAGAGAAGGAAGTTTGATATATTGTGCGTGCAAGAGACTAAACGGAAGGGGAGTAAGGCCAGGTGGATCGGAGGTGGATTCAAATTGTTCTATCATGGTGTGGATGGGAGGAGAAATGGGGTAGGAGTTATTCTGAAGGAGCAGTATGTCAAGAGTGTTTTGGAGGTGACAAGAGTATCAGGCAGTGTAATGATTGTGAAGCTGGTAATTGGAGGTGTGATGATGAATGTGGTTAGTGCATATGCACCGCAAATTGGGTGTGCAATGGGTGAGAAAGAAGATATTTGGAGTGAGTTGGATGAAGTAATGAACAGTGTACCCAAGGGACAGAAAGTGGTGATTGGAGCGGATTTCAATGGGCACGTTGGTGAAGGGAACAGTGGAGACAAGGAGGTGATGGGTAGGTATGGTGTCAAGGAGAGGAATGAAGAAGGTCAGAGGATAGTGGATTTTGCCAAAAGGATGGACATGGCTGTGGTGAATATGTATTTTAAGAAGAGGGAGGAACATGGGGTTACGTAAAAGAGTGGAGGAAGATGTACACAGGTAGATTACATCCTATGCAGAAGAGTCGATCTGAAGGAGATTGTAGACTGCAGAGTGGTGGCAGGGAAAAGTGTAGTTAAGCAGCATAGGATGGTGGTCTGTAGGATGAGGTTGGAGATCAAGAAGAGGAAGAGAGTGAGGGCAGCGCCAAGGATCAAATGGTGGAAGTTGAAAAAGGAAGATTGCAAGGTTGAGTTTAGGGAGGAGGCACTGGGTGGCATTGAAGAGTTACCAGACAGCTGGGAAATTACAGCAGATGTAGTAAGGGTGACAGCAAGAAGGGTGCTTGGCGTGACATCTGGAAAGAGGAAGGAGGAAAAGGAAACCTGGTGGTGGAATGAGGAAATACAGGAGAGTATACAGAGGAAGAGGATGGCAAAAAAGAAGTGGGATAGTCAAAAAGATTCAGAAAGTAGACAAGAGTACAAGGAGATAAGGTGCAAGGTGAAGAGAAAGGTGCGGACGGCTAAAGAAAAGGCGTATGATGAGTTGTATGAGAGGTTGGACACTAAGGAGGGAGAAAAGGAATTGTACCGATTGGCTAGACAGAGGGACAGAGCTGGGAAAGATGTGCAGCAGGTTAGGGTGATAAAGGATTAAGATGGAAACATACTCACAAGTGAAAAGAGTGTGTTGAGCAGATGGAAAGAGTACATTGAGAGGCTGATGAATGAAGAGAACAAGAGAGAGAAGAGGTTGGATGATGTGGAGATAGTGAATCAGGAAGTGCAATGGATTAGCAAGGAGGAAGTAAGGACAGCTATGAAGAAGATGAAAACTGGAAAAGCCGTTGGTCCAGATGACATACCTATGGAAGCATGGAGGTGTTTAGGAGAGATGGCAGTGGAGTTTTTAACCAGATTGTTTAATGAAATCTTGGAAAGTGAGAGCATGCCTGAGGAGTGGAGAAGAAGTGTATTGGTGCCGATATTTAAGAATAAGGGGGATGTGCAGGACTGCAGTAACTACAGGGGAATAAAAGTGATGAGCCACAGCATAAAGTTATGGGAAAGAGTAGTGGAAGCTAGGTTAAGAAGTGAGGTGATGATTAGTGAGCAGCAGTATGGTTTCGTGCCAAGAAAGAGCACCACAGATGCAATGTTTGCTCTTAGGATGTTGATGGAGAAGTTTAGAGAAGGCCACAAGGAGTTGCATTGCATCTTTATGGACCTGGACAAAGCATATGACAGGGTGACTCGAGAGGGGCTGTGCTTTTGTATGAGGAAGTCAGGAGTGGCAGAGAAGTACGTAAGACTTGTACAGGATATGTACGAGGGAAGTGTGACAGTGGTGAGGTCTGCGGTAGGAGCGACGGATGCATTCAAGGTGGAGGTGGGATTACATCAGGGATCAGCTCTGAGCCCTTATTTGCAATGGTGATGGACAAGTTGACAGACGAGATTAGACAGGAGTCCCCGTGGACTATGATGTTTGCTGATGACATTGTGATCTGCAGCAATAGTAGGGAGCAGGTTGAGGAGACCCTGGAGAGGTGGAGATATGCTCTAGAGAGGAGAGGAATGAAGGTCAGTAGGAACAAGACAGAATACATTTCTGTAAATGAGAGGGAGGTCAGTGGAATGGTGAGGATGCAGGGAGTAGAGTTGGCAAAGGTAGATGAGTTTAAATACTTGCGATCAACAGTACAGAGTAATGGGGATTGTGGAAGAGAGGTGAAAAAGAGTGCAGGCAGGGTGGAATGGGTGGAGAAGAGTGTCAGGAATAATTTGTGACAGACGGGTATCAGCGAGAGTGAAAGGGAAGGTCTACAGGATGGTAGTGAGACCAGCTATGTTATATAGGTTAGAGATGGTGGCACTGACCAGAAAGCAGGAGACAGAGCTGGAGGTAGCAGAGTTAAAGATGCTAAGATTTGCACTGGATGTGACGAGGATGGATAGGATTAGAAATGAGTACATTAGAGGGTCAGCTCAGGTTGGATGGTTGGGAGACAAAGTCAGAGAGGCGAGATTGCATTGGTTTTGGACATGTGCAGAGGAGAGATGCTGGGAGAAGGATGCTAAGGATAGAGCTGCCAGGGAAGAGGAAAAGAGGAAGGCCTAAGTGAAGGTTTATGGATGTGGTGAGAGAGGACATGCAGGTGATGTATGTAACAGAACAAGATGCAGACGACAGAAAGATATGGAAGATGATGATCTGGTGGCAACCCCTAATGGAAGCAACCAAAAGAAGAAAAAGAAGATTTAGGGTTTAAACTATAAAAACAGGCATTTTTTTAACCACATCCAAATTTCACAATTCGCGGGTGCTCTAGGAACATAACCCCTGCGAAATTTGGGGGTGTACTGTATTTCCATTCTAAAACTCCAGCACTTCACTCCCAGATAATCAAGGCTGGAACTGGGAGAACTTTGTGCCCGTTCTGCGGCAGTGGGGGGATGGAATAGTAGGCTGCTTGCTGTTTGTCTTGATCGGCACATTTACAAGACAAAAGATGCTGACGGAGAGGTGTGAAGGGATTTAAAATGGGCCGGATTTACGAGTTTTTTCGTAGGCTTTGGTAATTCTAGTGTTAAATCGGAGACTTGTAGATCATCTAATTGTTGTTGCCATCATTGAAAAGTAGTGTTTCTTCCCAATGAAGAGGCATATCCGCGAGAATTAAAAGATTTGTTGTTTGGTGAAAGTGAAATCCACATACGCCTGAGTGACAGAGCTGCACAGATACACAGGAGCTTTTAGAGACAGAAACGTTATTCAGACACTTCAAACAAACATAAGTCTCTTTCAGGAGTGAATCGAGCTCTGTATGTATATTCAGAGGGGACAGTTCTGTCTCTCAATTAAAAGAACAGAAACTCTTCCTCTTCATAGGGGTGCGCCTCGGGAGCTGGACTCCCAAAAGGACCAGAGGATGTCTGGGGGAGAAGAGAGACAAGGCAGTGAGACAAAAGGACAGCTGTTGTACAGGCTTTTAAATCTTCGAAGCGCCACACGATGCAGATTACGCGGCAAGGCAGCAGCAAGCCTGCAGCTGATTGAGCAAAGAGGAGGTGGAAAAAAAAAACTGTAGTTGTTTCCCATTGTATCACCATTTAAGAGGGGGTTTCAGAGGAGCGCCGTGTCTCCTTGTGGTGCATTCAGCCCCCCTCTTCACAACGCAAGCGGCAGAGACGTGAAGTGGCTGGCGCATAGTGCATGCCGGGGTGTTGGCAAGTGAAGTGAGCAGGGAGTAAAGCCCCCTAGTTTTTTTTTTAATATAAAGAATTAATCATTTTCATACAAGATGACTATTTTTGGGTCCCTTGTAGCACCTGTGCAGAAGTTCAAGCATGTCTATGAGGATCCTAGAATGTCTCAAGAAACACAGTGGTGGTTACAGCTAAGTCAGCATGTGAGAGACAAGCAGTTTATTCATAACTTTAGAGTTAACATGGAAAACATCTCTGTGCTGAATACTTGAATTTTTGTCCATGCTCTGAGAAACTGAAGTTGTTCTATGAGTTGAAGAAAGGTCACTTGGCTGAAAGAACTTTCATATGTACTGTATACAGTATGTGCTTGGTATAATCTGGTCATTTTTCTCCAGCCCGCTTCATGCAATTCATTACCATGAGATTTGCAATCTCAAAAATACATTACAGACTGAAGCAAGCTGAATGTTAGATTTTGTCTTCTCTTAAACATTTTCTTTTCGAAATTAAATTCACTGACTATTCTGTTTTGAATCACACTGAACTCAAGATACATTCTTCCATAAGGAATGTTTGAAACATTGTAGTATGGCATACTGTCTACTGTTCTGTTCAGTTTGCCAAGTTTAGTGCATCTCTACACATTGTTACCTAGAAAATATGCGTGTGCTCAATGCTACAGATGGTATTTTTATATAAAGTCAAAATTGTAAAAGACTTTTTTCCAGACTTAAGAGTACCTGCTACATACCTACAATGTTTTAGATTGATTACACAAGCAATATTCATAAACTCAAATGTGGAACTAAACTCACAAAACTGCCAAAACTATTTAAAAGTCAGCAGGTTTTTATAAAATATGGTGAGCTTCAGGTCTTCACTATAAGAAAGGTGAACCATGCAGCTTCTCAGCATGAACTTGACAAAAATGTACAGTCCAAAAACAGCATTAAATTTAGTCCAATCGATTTTATGCAACGGTTTTCTAACCTACAAACTTACTTTGATTTACCTGGTACATTGTAACAGAATGCCTGGCTGGGAAGAGAATGCCAGAGGCAAAGTCATCAGGAAAATGGCACACAGAGGGCAGGGGAATGTTCCTTAAAAGATTTCATGGTAGAGGGAGAAGGAAGGCCCACAATGGCAAATTCGGAGCAACTAGAGATGTCGTATTGATAGGGTGTATGTGGGCTGTTTGAGGCCAGTAAAGATGGTCCTGCATAGTGTCCCAAAAAGGTAAAGATAGGGGCCCTAATGCAAGAGTGAGGGGAGACAGAGAGACCAAGACTTTGGGAGTATAGTGTAGTATTTTCCCAGTAAAGGAGTGGCCAGGAACCCCCTGTAGATCCTTGACTAAAGTGATACAGAGGAAAGTCTAACATCAAAAAATAGGATAATGTTTCTCTTTGTGGATTCAAATAAATGGAGACTGGCAAACCTACTGGGAGGCAGAAACACAGTCCCCAGCTGAGAAGAGTGGAGATGTGTTACCCTTTTAAGGCATGTGATTCTGTAGTGACACATAGTGACCTGATCCAGCATGTCATTCTGGCTATTGGTTGGGTTTTCATATTCAAACTTCCTCCAGTTACAGGAAAGATTGAATGTGAATAAGGATGGAGAAACAGAACAAAGGCTCTTTGTTGAGAAGAAGAGGTCAGGGTGATTTGAGACTCAAAGAGAAACAGACTTAGAAGGGAGGTGACCTAGCCCTTTTTCTCATGGGTGGGGGATGATTTGATTTGAACTTAGCTTTATAAAATTTGACTTGCTTGTATGGAATGTTATTTGCTTTTAATAAATTCAATAAAATGTTAAAAGAAGGGAGGTGAGAATATGAGTGATTTGTGGTGCTTGCTAGGTGAGTACATAGACAAGGCAACATCACTTGACAGAGGCTCAAGACCTGTAGAGGTAGACTTGCTTACAGGGTTTTGTTTTCTTTTTCTTTGTTTGCTTGTACTTTGTGTGGGTTACATACCACTAGAACAACCTTTCCTTTTACATATACAAATATGCTCAAAATGACAAAACACAATCTAGAATTATCCGTGCATCTAAATATCAATATTTAACAGGTGTCTAGAATCCTTTTCCTAATAGAGGAAATGTGTATAGATAGCAATATAAAGTAAAGTAACTGAAGATCAAAAGAGCCAAGCTAAAAAAAAAGTTTACAACAAAGCAGAAGAAACTAACTTCAATTTACAAAGATTCGCAAGGTATAAGTCAATCTCTAGAAAAAGTTTAAGCCTATACCACACAGGGCTACCTTTGTCTGCATATGTCATATGTCTACACATTTCAATGCATATTTTATGTTTATTTGCTTAATGTAAACAAATGGATTGCTAAATTACTAAATAAATAAACAGTGAATGTGACACACAAAAGCTTTACGAACATTTTCAAAAATTATTGGGGTGCCCAAACTTGATAGTGTACATCTATAATACAATAGCAGAAAGTTTGTCAATGGTAAATCATAAGGAAACATGAAGTCTACTACATAGAAAAAATAAACAGAATTTCATGATTAATACAAAACGTATTAAACTTAAACTTTCAATCATTTGCACTTCACTATTAACAGTGATATCTCCATTCTTAGCTTCTAATCCAAATACCATGGTGATTTTCTCTGTCTCCATGCAGACTCCCCATTTGTGAAGAACCTAAGCATTGCCATTCTTGAGATGAGTGAATCTGGAGATCTTGATTACCTCCGTGAAAAGTGGTGGGCTAGTACTTGTGAGACAGAAGGTGAAGATGGACGCTTAGCTCCTCTTAGGCCTCACCAACTGGGGGGCATTTTTGTTTTGCTGACCACTGGGCTGATACTGGGAGTGATTTTTGCATTGATGGAACTTGCCTTCAAGTCCAGACACAGTGCTGCAGATAAAAAGGTGAAAAAATCTATTTGGATTTTTGGTCTGTAAGGTATTTGAGTGACTGGAGAGGGATAGATTATTTATTGAATGCCAGCCTTTAGATGCAAAAGTTTTCTTACTATTTTTCATAAATGGAAATATTAAATAACCGTAAAGCCTACTTATATTTCTTAGGCCTCATAGAACTAAAATAATTACTGAGTTACTAGAACCTCTCCATTTACTATATTTCATAAATAAAGGGCAAACAAGTTAGTGGCAAACTATGCTTTTCTCAATGGGTTTCAATTTTTTTTTACAGACATGCCAGGGTCTAACTATTTTTTTCCATTTATTTCACCTTTTAGAAGTCCTGCTGTTCTGTTTTTTTGGAAGAACTGAGCCAGCGTTTCCAGAAGTCTGATGGAAAGAAGAAGAACTGTGAGGCACAAGATAAAAGCAATGCTTAAAGACTGTAAGCACTTTGTCTCCAGGCTCTGAACCTCTAGCAAAACTACTTCAATCAGGACCTTTGAGAAGTGTACTGCTGGAGTAGGTCTGAACTAGCTTGTCATTAGAATGTAGTCCATGTGCTAGCTGCAGATGATGAAAACTCTGCTTTTGGTCTTTAGTTGCACATTAACCAGATGTCTAGAGTAACAGCCTGTAATAATGATAAAATGTGTGTTTAGTGCATTCATTTCTTATAATATGTCAGTCAACAAATTCACAATTGTATTGGAGGGAACATACTTATTCCAATATAGGTTCATAGAGAACCTAGATCTATTTTGGTAAAACTGAGTTCACTCACATACACCCAATACACACACACACACACACACACATACACACACACACACACACACACTCACTCACTTGACCAAGTTAGTGTGGCTAGTCGATGCATCACACACATAACGGGGATATTGAAGAAAATCAGGGTTCCAGAAGAAGAAGTTACACGAACATAAGGAGAAACTGCAAACCTCTCACAGACAGTGGCTCAGTTGACTGAAGCAGTGAGACTACATACCTAAATGTTATGCCACTGCACCAGTAAAGGTGATGTCACATTACAAAACTTCTAGTTGTGGGGTATGTCATATTTGCCAACCAGGTCACTGATCTTGTTGATGGACAATATCACTTTAAATGACTGGAAATCGCTGACTGACCGGGCTGGTGTTGTACGAGGAGTTAACAGCTATGGCAAGTTCAGCTGCAATCTTGATCCTTCTTTTTCTTCTTTTCATTCTGTCATGGTATGAAATAAATCAGACATCACACAGAAGAAGTTGTCTTCTGTTTGTGAGGTTCAAACCCCATGTTTCTCATTGTTTGTTGCTACATTAAATGAATGCATTGCACTTCTGGATGAGCATTCATTGGCTGTCAGCTCTCATAAACACAGAGCCCACCCACTACGGCTAAGGACAAAATCAAACCCATTTGATTTTATCTTAGCAAGGTGCAGGCTAGTTGGAGTGAGTCACTAAGTATGTCACATCAGGGGACCAGCTTCAAAGGAGCTGCCACCAACAGCCTCTGGCTCCCTAAGATCATGAAAGTTATGGCAACGACTGAAAATCACAGGAAAAGTTATGTAATGTGATACAGCCTTATATACAGTAAGTTGAACATTTGCATGTATTAGTTTTAAGTACTGAATAGATAAGTAAAGCTTCACTGACAGGTGTCAATGAACTGGATAAGAGGGTCTGTTGTACAAGCCTATTATTACGGAGGAAACAGGTTGATGCAACATTTGTGCCCACATACTGTAGGTCGCCAAGTGACAGCTTCCTGTACCCAGCCATTAGGAAATGTGTATTTGGAATAATTCTGAAATAAAGAATACTGTAGTTGTATTTGTGGCAATAGAGACTGGATAACAATACAATAGCACAGTTAGAAAAAAAAACAGAGAGAAAAAAAGCTTCAATATAAGTGTGAAAAAACTGTGTGACTTGTTTACAGGCTATATTTTTAACCCTATTGTATCTTGTGCCAAATAAAAATATATGAAAATGAAACATAATACTGGCATAGGAATTTTAAATAAACTTAAATTAAAGTAACACTGAAATTTTCTTCCTGGCAGATTGTGTTCGAGGAGTAAGACGTTTCTAACTGTGCATCTCCAAAGTTTCACTGTCAAACTGTGACTCCATCTAGTTAATAGTACTTGGACCATAAATCCAAGAGTTACACCAAAAATCACAGAAATCCTTCATCTATAGCACATTAAGAATTGAATACTTACTATTGGAAGATTGTATTGCTAACAGGCAAACATAGAGATTAAAACTTAATAAGAACTTGTGTCCTGGTATGCACTGTGAGAAGAGAATGGCAGCCTACATTCCAGGAGCGTTTAACTCCTACCTGGGATGGGCACAGAGGTTGCTATTCCACTTTATAGTATTTCCCAATTTATTGTGAATCTTGTTATTAATTCCAGTACACTTTGAATTAGATGGTTCCCACCAGCGCTCTGACACATGTCTCAGAGTTAATAATATGACTTTTCCTTTGAGTTTAAATATAGAAGACACTAATTGCAGATATGACATTTATTGTATGGCAGTCTCTTCATTTTATACCTTTTCCCTCATTTTAATTCACCTGCTTACCAGCAATTTTTTATTATATTAATCAGAAGACAATTAACCCTGCTTTATAAATACCTATACAAAAAAAAAAACTGATCTGACAGAAATTTGGAAATAAGATACCATTTTCATCTCTAAGTGAGTTCATCCCCAAGTAGAAGCCTTTGGAATAATAATTTCCAAATAAAAGGACATTGAAGGATGGAGGGGTACTAAACCTCTTGCTTATTTTGTGGATTTTAAGATACACACTGCATGGAATGTATGAATTGGAAGAATAACAACAAGTACAAGAAGTGGGATATCTAAGTAAAGTATATCCTTTATAATCAAAAGATCTAGATTCTAATTAGGAGTTCAGTTTGAACAAGAAACCTGCAGCCACTATGACACTCCAGAACTGGGGCCGACTACCTTTGCTACATTTGATGGACTAAATACAAATCTGTCTCAGTTTAGCAAGTCAAATATAAATAAACATGTGAAATAGCTTAACAGTGAATATTACTGTTTTATTATCTTAGATATAATTAAAACAAAAACAGGGAATGTAAATATATATGTAAATAAATTAATATCACATACACAAATTAATCTCTTTAGGGAATTAATCCCTGTTTTAGCCTGAGGCCTGTACTGAAAGATGTTACCTCAAGCTTGTGGTGTTTTTCAATCTTGGGGCACTGGCTTTAGGTTGCCCCTCAAAGCATCAAGGTATTCAATCTTCGTCCTCTTTCATCTTCCTGGTGTTTGAGGCCTAAGGAGAGACAGTGTTGGTGTTATGCTTTTTAAATTGATATATTTCTGATATCAATTGTGAAAAAGTCTGACTGTATTTATAGAGCCAGCACTATCTTTACTTTGGGTGTCTGTCCAGTTTTTTTTTTTTTATTGGTGTTTGTTCTTGGGGCCACTCATAGAAGTGAAATGATCCTCATCTGTTTTGTTATATTCATGTGAATTAGAGTATTTTAGTAAGGCACTAATGACATTTACAGTTTCAAGCTGATTTTTTTATATAGAACATGTAATATAAATAAGATGGGTCAATTGCCGTCTGCTGGTTTAGCATCCATTTTCTGGATTCATGCAGAACTGGAACAGAAAGCTTTACGGCCAGAAGCTCTTCTGACAGCATATTCCTTTAGTCGCCTTCTACAGCATGCAAGAGAAGATGGTGCCCTTAATTTAACCACACGTCACAGGGATAAAGAAAAAAAATGCATGTACTAAACTATACTGTAAGTCTTAGTCAGTGAAATGAATAATAATTAAAATCATCAATTAAATAAAAAAAATAAACCTTGAAATCCTAGTGACACAACCAAATAAAACAAACAAACTTAAATATATGTTTCCCAAAAAATTAAAAGTAAGGAAACCTTTAACTGCAGTGGACTACAGAAAGTATTAAAATTAGCTTAACACAATATGCTGTTATAATGCGCACTTATACTTAGAAGTAACACGCTTTTATAATTTAAAAAATTATTTAAATTAAATTTGAAAAGTAGAGTCTTCAAGCCTTGTAAAAATGAGGATAAGGTTCTAATTGTGAATGGCAGGATGTTCTACCACAGCATAACCATTACTATCTAATTCTGTATGTACTGTCATGTCTCTAAGGTGCAGATATCGGGTAGAATTTCACAGCATTTGCAATAATGTATGAGGGCTAAAAGATTTTGATTGTACTGCATGTGTCCTGTGTAGTGCAACTTTCCTGTAGAGCACGGGTGTTGAAATCCGGTCCTGGAGGGCCGCAGTGGCTGCAGGTTTTCATTCTAACTATCTTCTTTATTAGTGACCAGTTTTTGCTGCTAATTAACTTCATTTGCCTTAGTTTTAATTAACTTGACTCAGGCCCCTTAGTTGTCTCTTTTTCCTTAATTAGCAGCTAAACAATAATGAGACACAAAACAAGCCACCACATGGCCAGCTCACCTGTGCCCATCACACAATATCTGAAAATAAAGAAAGGTGATTGTCTCGGTAAGGTTGATCTCTCACGTCACCAAAACATTTTGACGGTTTTCTTAGAAAACCAGAAAAATCAACAGTTTTGGAAATGTCTGCTATGGCAGAATGAGTGCAGCAACAAGCCATGGAACTAAATAACGGGTTTAATTAACAGCAAGAATCAGCTTCTCATTAATAGACTGGTTGGAGTGAAATTGGTTGGAACTTGAAATCATAGTTTAGCTGGTCATCTTTTGGCTCGTTTTACATCTCATTTCTGTTTGGCTGTCATTTAATGAAGAAAGGAATAAATTCAGAGGACTGGATCCTTAAAAACAAGGATATTAAAATGAAGGGAAAAGAAGTTAATTAGCAGTGAAAAGTGGTCACTGATTAGGAAAAGGCTTAGAATGAAAACTTGCAGCCACTGCAGCCCTCCAGGCCTGGAGTTTGACAACCATTCCATTTCATTGTGTGGAAAATTAGGCATATTTTTAATTTTATTTTGTAAGGTTCTCATCTTTTGTAATATTAGAAAATGCCACAAAGGAAGTCAAACCTGGAAGAGCAACAAGAATCTCAAATTAATATAACATTTTCAAACCTGCTTAATTGAATTCAGAGTTGCCAGGAGCTGGAGGCTACTTCAGCAGTATCAGAGTCAAGGAAAGACTGGTAGGGGCATCATTATATCACACTGGGACAATTTGGAATTGCCAATTAACCTAACAAATATTCCTTTGGGCATGTCGGAAGGAGAAAAAACAGAGTACCTGGTCGGAAATCCCAGAACATGGTGATAACAAGCAACCCCTTCTCAGGTTAGCAACTCAGACAGCAACTGTGTGTGAGAATTGAGCCAAGAATGCAGTGAGGCAGCAGTGCTAACTATCATGCCACCATGCTGCCCATCTTCAAATTAATATGACATAATATGCCCCTCATTTCTGGGATTCACTTGAAAAACACTGGCCCATGGTACATACTGAAGGTGGAATAGCTATGTGATTGTGTTATAGCTGTATACAAATTTAATTTGAGGGACAGTTCCATGCTATTAGTTTTAATTCCCACCAAGAGTCCATCCAATGAGGTGCCTCTTCCTAACGTCCTTCATCTTCCTGCATACGGCTTGCCACATGAAGTCCCCACAGGAAGTGAAATGGTGTGGTTGAGGATTATGAACAATACCTTTGTGCAGGCTCTTCCTTCCATCCATTAGTTTTAAAATCGCAGTCCAAATTTCTAACTAATTAGCAATCAGAAGAGGAAAGGCTCAGTACATCAAGTACTGATATATCCTAGTAAAAGGATAAAAGGAATAAGCATACTGTATCCAGGGCCGGATTTATATGAAAAGAGGCCCTAGGCTATTCCACTTATGAGGCCCTTTCACCTTCCATTTTTAAGTTTGTAAATTACATGAGAGATAATAAAATTTTGCTAACAATTTGAATGTAGGCCCCTCTTGATCTTGAGGCCCTAGGCTGAAGCCTAGTTAGCCTATAGGAAAATCCGGCCCTGACTGTATCTATATATATAAATTCACTAAGCCGACAGGGCAAGCAAGACAACCATGGGATACGCACGACATAGCTACGCCCGTAAAATCACAGAGACCCACCCACCAACTCTGAGACCACGGGATACGACGACAACTCACAGAGCCATGCCCGCCAACTCTAAGAGCATGGGACGAGAACGCCTGCCCGCCTGACTATTACCAGCATTCACCACAATGTACTGGAGTGTAAAACCATCGCAGCTTTTAACTCACAAACTGCAACAACTCACCAAACACCGTCACCCTGTCTCTCGAGGCATTCACTCTGCCGGAAGACAACCATGGGATACGCAAGAAATAGCCACGTCCGTCAACTCACAAAGCCCCGCCCACCAACTCTAACACCGCATCAGACGCTTTCTATATCTAAGAAGATATATAGATTCTCATTATTCCCCGGCACGCGTCCACCCACGCTCTCAAGGCATTCACTGTGCCTGCTCATGTGCCCGGACGCAACAACTCACCAACTTGCTTTCATCACTGCTACAGTACACATGCACCACTGAGCCACGTTGACTTTTCATTATTCGTTTAGGTTTCGGTTGCATTTCTATATATAATCCACCAAGTCGTCCAACCATGGGATACGAACGACAGAGCACTGCCCAACAACTCGAACCGATACAGAGACATACCCACCAACTCTTTAAGAGCATGGGACAAGAACGCCTGCCCGCCTGCTACCAGCGTTCACCGCAATGTACTGGAGTGTAAAACCATCACAACTGCTAACTCACAAACTGCAACAATTCACCAAACACCACATCAGATGCTTCCTATATCTAAGAAGATATATAGATACTCATTATTCCCCGGCACGCGTCGACCCACACTCTCAAGGCATTCACAGTGCCTGCTCATGTGCCCGGACGCAACAACTCACCACACACAAATTTTGCTTAATTTGACTCAACACGGGAAACCTCACCCAGCCCGGACACAGAGAGGACTGACAGATTGATAGCTCTTTCTCGATTCTGTGGGTGGTTGTGCATGGCCGTTCTTAGTTGGTGGAGCGATTTGTCTGGTTAATTCCGAAAACGAATGAGACTCCCTACTGCTAAATAGTTACGCGACCCCCGAGAGGTCGGCGTCTAACTTCTTAGAGGGACAAGTGGCTTTCAGCTGTGATGCCCTTGGATGTCCGGTACTGCATGTGCGCTACACTGAATGGATCAACGTGTGTCTACCCGGCGCCAACAGGCGTGGGTAAGCCGTTGAACCCCATTTGTGATGGAGACCGGGGCTTACAATTGTTCCCCACGAACTAGGAATTCCCAGTAAATGCATGTCATAAGCTCGCACTGATTACGTCCCTGCCCTTTGTGCACACCCCCCCTCGCTACTACCATGGTCGGGTGACTTGGTGGATTATATATTGAAAAGCAGCCGGAACCTCAAAGAACAATTAATGGCGGGGGTGCCGGGACGGAGGGGGCAGAATGGGCGTCCTTCCCCTCTCCCCCCGTTCCGCCCTCCGCGCCCGAGCGCCGTCCAGCCCCGTCCCTCGCTCTGGGAGGTGGAGGCGCGACGGCGGTCCTCCAGTTTTTAGTCACGGACAATTGTATGTTGGTTCGTAGCGTGCATTGTTGCAATGTTACTTTAGTTGGTGGTTTATTAAATTACGGATTTTTCAAATGTTCATTTTTTCCCCTGTGCTTAAAACTCATTAAAAGAGCGGCGTGATTATGCGGCGCTAGTATAGTATATTTCCTTTGAAAACCCACAGACGAGTGATTGTGGAGATTATACTTTATTGCTAGGATAAAACGAAAAACATGATTAACCTTAAAACAATTGTGGCATCCCACTTATTAAACAGTTAATATCATATGTATTCAACGGGATCAGTTCCAGATATTGCAGATGGTAACCTGTGTTTTAAACATTTGATGTTGCATAGCATCCAAATATACTTCAACATCACTCCAGAAAGTTACATTTTTAAGTTATGCCCCAATGTATAGACATGAAAAAACATTAGAACTTTTTGTATGCTCAATCAGTTACTTCTTATTGATGAATACCAGATGTTTTGGAATAGATTAATTCATTAAGAGCAAGACAACACATGACAAATGCTACTGTAAGTATGAGGAAGCCATTTGCCTGGTTTATGTCGTGGACAGAAATGAGACTAAGCTGGAAATGTTAACGTGAAGGTTGTAAGTAAAGATCAAGGGGCAGACATGTTGTATTTTTGTATATTCATAACAGTACCATAGACTCACTAAAAATGTTTCTGAGAGAGCTGCACCTTTAACATAATTCAAACGAAAAACTGAAAATGTGATCTGTTCTACCTGTTACTGACCATATCGCATTTATCTCTGTTTTTTACTACTTCTGCGATGGCAGTGGCAATATAGACACAGGATGTTGATGTGCACCTGATCAGAACATTTTTGTTGATTGTATAGTCTGCTACAGACATTGAGATAGCTAAATGAAGTCATGATTTTTGCATCTTTACAACTGACTACTAAATTTGTGGTTAACCTTTTGCCATATAAGCAATTTCCTTTCTTTGAAATATTTTTCTGTCTCCTTCATGGTAGTGTTGATGCTTAAAAAATATACTGTATCCCTTTCAACATTAGGCTGGAGCTGTGAAGCCATATCACAAATGCCAAAACCAAAAGAGACACTAGCTCTTGTAAAATTGATTAATGACCTTTTGCTTGTGAAGACAACATTTTTTTTTCTGCTAAAAAATTGATGAAAGTTCACATTGCGCATCTTATTTATTTTTAGAAATGAATGATTTTAAAATTGTGAACACACAGTTCTTGGTTACTTGCGGTACTTAATTTATAGATCATAATGTACCGGAGCTCATAGTGATTACACACAGGTAGAATGGGGATGCACCGACAACTACAACTTTGGCACCAGGGCGTAGTGCTGTTAGTTTTCTGTTATGTGAAATTTACCCTTAACAAGGTTCCAACAGTTTCCCCTTATTCTTGATAAACTCATTTTAAAATAACAGTCTCAATCCACTGTACTAAATCCCTTCATAATTTTAAACACTTCAATCATGTCCCTTCTTAATCTTCTTTTGCTTAAGCTGAAAAGGCTCAGCTCTTTCAGTCTTTCCTCATAACTCATCCCCTGCAACCCTAGAATCAGCCTTGTTGCTCTTCTAAAGACTTTTTCTAGTGCTGCTATGTTCTTTTTGTAGCCTGGAGACCAAAACTGCACGTAGTACTCCAGATGAGGCTTCACCAGTGTGTTATAGTGCTTGAGCATAACCTCCTTGGAATTGTACTCTATACACATTATGCTATATAACCTAAGATTCTGTGAGCCTTCTTAATAGTTTCTAAACCCGAGGTTGACAGCAAGAAGTCCACTATTGCTCCTAGGTTCTTCTGATAAGGTGTACTTTCAATTTTCAAACCTCCCATTGTGTATTCAGATCTAACATTTTGACTTCCTATTTGTTTAATACTTTATATTTACAGTAAATTTCATTTTCCACAAATCTGTCAAAGCCTGAATGCCACCCAGATTCCTATGGAATGATTCAAAGGATTCTGGATTATTTGCCAATCCATCTATGTTGGTATTATTTTGAAATTAGGAGAGGCTGCATTTATCTCTGATCTAGGTCCAGCATCACTATGAATGATATTAGCTGATCTCAGTAGCTACAAAGGCACCAGGTTTGAGGGACTATGTTGCAAAACCTAGGAACCAGTGCAGGATAGAGTGTCAGTACATCTCAGGGAAAATTCATACTTAAATCACACCAGGGGCCTCATGCATAATATGTAGAATTAGCACTATAACATGACGTAAGCACAAAAGCGGAAATGTACTTACGCACAAAAAAATCCAGATGCATAAATCTGTGTGAACACCAACTTCTACGTTTTTCTGCTCCATAAATCCCAGTCAGCGTGAAAAGTAACGCACGTGCTTGCTTTCCCGCCCTGTCTCCTCCCAGAATTATGCCTCTTTGAATATGCAAATCAATATACTGTAAATAGCCCCTAAGACCAGCGTTCTGTGAAAAGGCAATGGCAAAAGTACGAGGGAAAATAGAAGGATTTCAGAGAATACCAAGTGGAGGCAAGGAAAAACCTACTACTTGTTGGTTTAAATAGTGTAAGCAACAAAAGCAAGATGATCGAGTGACATAGAGTGTCGGAGAAACTCAAAAGCTCAAGTTCACAAAGTCGCACAGTACGCAAAATAAAAAAGAAGTTGTCACATATCAAAGTCGCCATGAAAAGGCGAGTCATAGCCCACCGTCTGACTGTCATATGAAAGCTTATTAGGGTACAGAGAAAGAAAAATAGGCACACAGTGGGGAAAAAAGCACGAAATGTCAACTTTAATCTCTAAATTTCCACTTTAATCACGTAGTTTATTTTGTCATTAAAGTAGAACATCATAAACTTCATCTTAAAATCACTTAATATTTAGTTTCTCAAATTCCATCATAGCTAAAGTAGCACGTTAAATGCTTTGTTTTGTATTTGATCTTCTATGTGCTCTATGTGTGTGAATCACTATGTGCTTCCGGGCTTTCTCTTCCTCTGACAGGACACAGAATCCATTACATTCGTAATATTACAGCTCTCTGTATAATTAAAATACTGAGAAGTATATGTGATATCATTTTCATGATGATAGGAGTTAAAGCATGTTATTAAACATGGGAACACGGTGGCGCAGTGATTGTTCATGTCTTATGCAAGATGCTTGCTGCGCCACACCCGACCTTCAATGAAATACTTTATTGTAGGAGTACTGTCTCTTTCAAATGTACTAACTCCCAATTCCTGTCCTTACTTTTCTTTCTCCAAATACCCAATCGCCACACAATCAGCTCTGTAATAGACTTTAAGCCATCTGTAAGCTTAGAACGCAGATTCTTCAAAACTTTTAAGGAACATTGAAATATCTTCGTAGTATGTGTTTAATTATTCTATCCATCTATCCTTCCAGCACCAGCAAGAATATAGCGCGAGGCAGGAACAATCTGTGAATGGAGCGCAAGCTCCTCGCTAGCGCTGCGGCACCGTGTCTTCACATGTTTAATTATTAACAATATAGATTATTTAAATGAAGTTAAAATTTTATCTGTATAATATAATAAACATATTTTTCTGCATTTTATCTTAAAAATGATACCGTCATCATATGTAAATACGCAGTTTATAAAGTGGCTCAGGTTGTGCAATATTATAACTGTATCGCAAGTTTACAGTGAGGTCATCACACTAATAAGTACAAACAGTTCTACAAGGAGCACTTGATGGACTGATTGAGTGCGTTTATAGTTCTTGGGATGAAACTGTCTCTGAACCGCAAGGTCAGTACAGGAAAGGCTCTGAAGCGTTTGCCATATGAGAGCAGTTCAATAGACAGCATGGCTGAAGCAGCGTGTGCTAGATGCTGTATACTGATAATTCTCTTTCTGATCAGCTGCTGTACAGCTGTGATTCCCCACACAGAGACAGAGATATAAATACTCCGAGTGGTGCAGTGAGAGTAATATGGAAAAAGATGATCCACTGTGGAAACCCCTAACGGGAGCAGCTGAAAGAAGAAGAGGAAGAAGGTGCAGTGAGTAACAACGCTAAAGCAGCTATTGTATTTAGAATAGTTTGACCATTCTGTGGACCATTATATTGTTACAGGTTAATTACAATCAGATGCATTAAACTAATAAACAATATGAGGATAATTTCAGTGTATTTATAAAGCCGTGTCAGGGATGTGGATCTAAAACAGAAAGGGTAACCACACAGGAACAGTAGCACTACTTTGATGAAGGGTGCCGCCAGTCTGCAAAACCGAGTGGAGAACTTGCGTACGCCAGGGTATGAACTACTGTGGAAATGTGCGTGGCTTTACTCCAAGTTTAGGTTTTATACATCACGATTTGAATGAGGAAACGTTTTTACGCAACATTTTTGTGTGTACACACCGTTTATACATGAGGCCCCAGGTCACTTAGATTCAGCCTGTACCAGTGAGTTTTGGGAGTGTGCCCTATAACAGACTGCTGCTTTTTCCTGGATTGCTTTCTCCCTGTTCCCAATATCCTTAACTGGATTCAAAGACTAGAAGATGGACAGAGAGATGGATGGATAGGGCCATGTAACTAAACAAAACTTGAACGTTTAATTACTAGCAAACAATATTAAAACAGACCAAAAAATGGCTCCACTTCATATTGTGTAACGAAATAACAGAATGAAACCAATAAATGAAACAATCATCTAAGGAATGGTTGATTGTTCACTGTTCCTTTGATTCTTCTGAACCTTTTTCCTATTATAGTATCTATATGTGTAAAATATTAAGGGCTGTCTGTCACACAATAACTTGAAAACCTCTGGCCCTTGAAGGGTGATCTTGGTTTCAATTGACAGCTTCTGCTGTGACATGCACAATATGAATCATTAGTTGGACATGTGGACCACAGTGGTCCTGATTTTGGGTTTCAACACCTTGTCATGGCAAGCACAGACACAAAGTACCACATAGCTGAGGCAACACACACCAGCATGCACTGTGCAACACAGCTGACATGAAAACAACAGACGAGTGATCACTCCATATGTCTGGTATGTAAAACAGTCTCTGCGACAGAATGACATTACAGTAACCTCGACAGAATGACTGGGAGTGTGGTATTTCATAACAGTTGCATGCATTACCTGATCCAACATGTGTTTGAGCAACATGGCTGACAGGAAAAGAAACACGGCAACTGCTGCTGACAGACATGGGTTCTTGAATTTTGTGATGATCACATTTCTGGCCCCTCATTGTGTAGCACACTACTCAGGTCGATCATATGAATGATACGAACAGCAGCACCATCTGCTGACCATCAACTACAAGGCACACACTGCACTGTGAAAACAAGCGATGCACACTGACAAGACCAAAAAAAAAAAATTAGGACCCATGACCACTGCTCGACGTTAAGCAAAACGCAGGAACTACTTCAGTAACGAACAACGAAAAAGCATAAGACAACAAGATGCTGCAGCACATGTCAAAGCGAGAGGTAGGCCTGAATATACAGCCTTTGTGCAGCATTCTTACAGTGACACATCTGCGTACCAGATGCACCTCGCAATACAGATTGTGCACATCACAACTACAGGTAAATGTATACCGACAAACTAATAGATTCTTAATTTGTCTGTTGACAAACTAACAGATCCTCAACTGCTCAGAATGTCCACCCATTAGGGAGTGTTGCTTTAACATCCTCACATCAATGTTTGTTTTATGATTTACACAAAATATACAGTATCAATAGTTCCTTATCTCATACATCCATGACAGCCTCTATTGATAATATGCCAGGGTACGGCGCCTACAGGTTCAGAATTTATAATCAAGTTTATCATTATATTTGCCAATTTAACCCATTTCAAATCCTTTTTATATGAGGACCTGAGGTCTGTGTGTTCCACTAGTACAGAGTTAAATGGTTAGATGAAGTTTACACAGTGATCTTATATGCTGTACTATAATAATCAGTAGTAACTGCTGCTGCAGTGCCCTCTTGTGACCCCTGATATAACTGCATCCTTGAGCATTTTGCATCCTTAAAATGGCCACATTTTAAGGCAGCTCTCTTGAAGCCATTCACTTGAACATCTGCCATTCTTTGATGTCAAGGAGGCTTTTCATTCAGGTTGTAGCACTCCATGGATACAAGACGTTTCAGGTATCCCTGGCATTAACTGCAGACTGTGAGAACACTTTTTAAAATCAAGTTGCACCTTTCCCTTTCTCTCCCATTCTTTTTCTTTTGTACTAATTTTCTTGTGCATTGCATTTCCCAGACATTTACAGTGCACACCATTTTCCAGGGATATCCTTTCTTTACACTAACATTATGATCTACTCTTACACTGCCGGTTTGTGATTTTCTCTTACTCTAATATCCTTACTGGACCCGAATGCCCTTTAACTAGAAAACTGTTCTGCCCGGCAACCTCAAGTTCACTAGGCAACCAGCCACAATACAAAGGCAAAAAAAGGAAATAAAAAAAGAAAATAAAAAAAAAGGGAGAAACATACACATATGTTTAGTCACTCAAGCCATCCATTTTCCTACGGCCTTATCAAATTTACAGTGCAGATGACCAAAGCTGGCAGTGCAGGATTAGAATTCATCCAGAGATGTGATGCCAGTTCATTGCACACATGCAAAAACAGCCCCACACATACAACACAGAAATGCTATCCCACAATTTACGGTGCCATAGAATTGATCATTAAGTAGCAGGACATGCTTCAGACAGCACCCCAGAGGTCATGCTATGCCAAACCAACCTGTATATGTTGGTACGGAAAGTATTCAGACCCCCTTCAATTTTTCACTCTTTGTCATATTGCAGCCATTTGCTAAAATCATTTAAATTAATTTTTTCCCTCATTAATGTACACACAGCACCCCATATTTACAGACAAAAAAAAGAATTTTTGAAATTGTTACACATTTATTAAAAAAGAAAAACTGAAATATCACATGGTCCTAAGTATTCAGACCCTTTGCTCAGTATTTAGTAGAAGCACCCTTTTGAACTAATACAGCCATGAGTCTTCTTGGGAAAGATGCAACAAGTTTTTCACACCTGGATTTGGGGATCCACTGCCATTCCTCCTTGCAGATCCTCTCCAGTTCTGTCAGGTTGGATGGTAAACGTTGGTGGACAGCCATTTTTAGGTCTCTCCAGAGATGCTCAATTGGGTTTAAGTCAGGGCTCTGGCTGGGCCATTCAAGAACAGTCACAGAGTTGTTGTGAAGCCACTCCTTCGTTATTTTAGCTGTGTGCTTAGGGTCATTGTCTTGCTGGAAGGTAAACCTTCGGCCCAGTCTGAGGTCCTTAGCACTCTGGAGAAGGTTTTTGTCCAGGATATCCCTGTACTTGGCCGCATTCATCTTTCCCTCGATTGCAACCAGTCGTCCTGTCCCTGCAGCTGAAAAACACCCCCACAGCATGATGCTGCCACCGCCATGCTTCACTGTGGGGACTGTATTGGACAAGTGATGAGCAGTGCCTGGTTGTCTCCACACATACCGCTTAGAATTAAGGCCAAAAAGTTCTATCTTGGTCTCATCAGACCAGAGAATCTTATTTCTCACCATCTCAGAGTCCTTCAGGTGTCTTTTAGCAAACTCCATGCGGGAGTTGGCCTTAATTCTAAGCGGTATGTGTGGAGACAAAAACCTTCTCCAGAGTGCTAAGGACCTCAGACTGGGCCGAAGACTCATGGCTGTATTAGCTCAAAAGGGTGCTTCTACTAAATACTGAGCAAAGGGTCTGAATACTTAGGACCATGTGACATTTCAGTTTATCTTTTTTAATCAATGTGCAACAATTTCAAAAATTATTTTTTTTGTCTGTCAATATGGGGTGCTGTGTGTACATTAATGAGGGAAAAAATTTATTTAAATGATTTTAGCAAATGGCTGCAATATGACAAAGAGTGAAAAATTGAAGGGGGTCTGAATACTTTCCGTACCCACTGTATCTACTGTATAAAAAAGGATGGGAATGTAATATCAAATAAACAGTGACTTAAGTTGATGAAATGTGCTGTTTGTGGGAACAATGTTATCTATCCTAGACTGAAACTAATCTTTGAGAGAAAGTGACATGAAAGAAACAATGGAATCCAGCTTTTAGGTAACTATTTAAATGCTTGTGTAGGAAGTGTAAAGGTGGATTAAGACACAGTGTGAGCTATTTTGTGTAAATTCAATACATTCATTATGATGCACATAATACAACACCCATACGATAACAAGAGAAGTAGTGACAGCATCATGATATAAAAATACTTGCCATCAGTTGGGATAAAGTCCCACAAGCACAGCTAGGGAAGAGATGGAGACTAAAAAGTAAAACACATGTCAAGGGAAAAAGGCAGCTTGAGTTTTAAAATTCATAGTTTGGCACAATTGTGAACAAAAGCACATAAATAAAGTCACACTGTAAGGGCTTAAAAAACAAGAAAAGGAAGATCATTTAAATTGTTGAGTCAAAATCAATATGAATTTAAAATAACTTGGAAGATTTGCAATTGACTAGGCCCTGTCCTGGCTCTGTCCCTACTTTGCACCAACTGTTGATGTGGTAGGCTCTGGCCATTCATTGACTAAACTGTATTAAGCATGTTACAAAATTTACGTTATATGATAATACTAGGGGGCTTTGCTCGCCACCAATCCCGCTCCAGGGCCTGGACTATGCGTCAGCCACTTTGTGTCTCTGCCGCTTGTGTTGTGAAGAGGGGGGCTGAACGCTCCCCAAGGAGATGCAGTCGCTCCTCTGAAACCCCCTCTTAAATGGTGGTACAATGGGAAACAAATAGTTTTTTTTTACCTCCTCTTTGCTCGATCAGCTGCTGCCTTTCCGCGTGATCTGCATCTCGCACAGCCTTCAAACATTTAAAAGCCTGCACAGCAGCTGTCCTTTTGTCTCACTGCCTTGTCTCTCTTCTCCCCCAGACATCCTCTGCTCCTGTCGGGGGTCCCACTCCCAAGGCGAGCCCCTATGAAGAGGAAGATTTTCTATTCTTTTAATTGAGAGATGGAACTCTCCCCTCCAACTACACATAGAGCTCGATCCACTCCTGAAAGAGACTTACGTTTGTTTGAAGTGTTTGAATAACGTTTCTGTCACTAAAATCTCCTGTGTAAGTTTAAATCCGAACAATATATTTGATCTCTTTTCGCTGTTCAGTTATTTCACCAAGTAATAATTTCCATTTGTTTGCGCTAATGTGATCTTTACTATCATTTTTTTGAGACTTTCGAGTTTTTGTACTTCCATTATCTCTAACCTGCTCTGCATGTGTATCACACCAATGTTTATGAATTCTTTACAAAGTTCAACTTTGTCATCTACTCTTTGTCTTTTATTTCTGGCCCCGGGTGTGGTTAAATCACTTGGCACAAAGTCTTGTCTTACAGGACATGAAAGTGTCTCTCTGAAAAAGTCTCATCTTGTCCCAAGATTTTTTTATATAATAGAGAGAAATGCTGATTTTAGTCTACTAATGATGACAAACAAGTTTTACCCACCTGGAATAATGAAAGATTAAGTAGAAAAGTGTTCCAGCTTATGCATTTTAATAATTTCTCGAGCACAACATTTTAAACACTTATGCTTTGTGGCCATTCAAGCAGTTTTGTAATTAAAAATGTAAACAAAAAACAACATTTACCAGCCTGCTAAATTCTGTTCATAGTTGTGAGGACCCTGAAGCTACACCAGCAGCTTTCGGTACAAGGCAAGAACAAACCCTAAACAGTACGCCGGGCCAACTCATGCACACTTACTTGGGCTCAGTGGTATAGAAGTGGTTTAAATGATATTTAATATAATAAATGTGTAAAATAAACAGTACTAAAGTAGAAATTTGAAGATACAGTGTGTGTTGCATTCAGGACATCAGAAGAGGGTGGTATGAATCCAGAACTCCCCAACACCTCAACACCCAAGGCAGAGGAATTTTTCTAAGAGCAAATTAAATTATTCTGTGCCATTCATTTCTATACCCATCCTAAAGATTGAAATTCAGTGTGAAGACAGTCAAAAAGGGAAACCATAATGCATCAGAGTAATTTCCCTAGTGTGACAAGTGCACTACCTGCTAAACTATCTGCAAAACTGTTGAAATGAAAATCTAATTAAAAATACAGAAGCCTGAGACATTACTGTATAGAGGTGTATTTACTTAACAGAAAGCTCAGAAAAATGAAGAACTGTGAAAGATTAATGCGGTGGAAATGCGATGAACTGCAGCTTTCCCACGGCTGCCTTGAACCTGACACTTCATCTTGGAGTGCCAGTCGCACAGATTAATGAGAGAAAATCACAAAGGGAAATGAAGGGGAGGCTTGCTGCTTTAATCATGTCTGAAGGCGAACCTGTCACCCTAAAGCAGCAATCTTCACACATGTAATTGAGGAAGTCTCGCCCCCGTTAAGCAAGACTAAGTGGAGCTGGCAGGGGACCTGACAAGGCCATAATTTGTCTGCACTTGAGCTCAACATGTTGGTTACATAACACATGCATTTTAGAAGCCAGATTGTTGATGTCACATGGGTTGCTATGGTGACTGCTTCCAGGCTTTAAACAGAATGGATGCGATTTTGAATTAAATGCCCCTTCCCTTTTATTTCCTACTCACTGCGTGCCTGAGTGAGCTGGTCTGTGAGGTGACTCATGAAATTAAAATCATAAAATAATAATAAGTATTCATCCATACATCCAACCAGAAAGTGAGTCAGCAACTAAAGACAAGGTGACACACTGGACATAAGTGTCTGAAGAAAGGAACATTTTAGTCTTGATTTAGAGGTGAAAACGTCTTTGGACAAGAGCACTTGCCTCCTCCTCCTCCTCCTCCTCCCCCACCCCACAAAGGCTGGAAACACAGCTGTGCTATTAAGAGAAACGCACATGACAGCAGCAAGTGTTTATTAAGAATAATGGCTGCTATCATGTGACGGGTCTGTTCTTAAAAATCATACAAAATAGTAATAATAATTTGTGTCAAACATTTATAAGCCCAAAACAAGAATAAAAAGTACACTTAAAAATATACTATTATACATAGACACTCATACATATATGCTGTATTATATCAAGTTTACATACATAATATTTATGTTATATACAGTCATATGAAAAAGTTTGGGAACCCTTCTCAGCCTACATAATAATTTACTCTACTTTCAACAAAAAAGATAACAGTGGTATGTCTTGCATTTCCTACGAACATCTGAATACTGGGGTGTTTTCCGAACAAAGATTTTTAGTGAAGCAGTATTTAGTTGTATGAAATGAAATCAAATGTGAAAAACTGGCTGTGCAAAAATGTGGGTACCCTTGTAATTTTGCTGATTTGAATGCATGTAACTGCTCAATACTGATTACTTGCAACACCAAATTGATTGGATTAGCTCATTAACCCTTGAACTTAATAGACAGGTGTGTCCAATCATGAAAAAAGGTATTTAAGGTGGTCAATTGCAAGTTGTGCTTCCCTTTGACTCTTCTCTGAAGAGTGACAGCATGGGATCCTCAAAGCAACTCTCAAACGATCTGAGAACAAAGATTGTTCAGTATCATGGTTTAGGGGAAGGCTACAAAAAGCTATCTCAGAGGTTTAAGCTGTCAGTTTCAACTGTAAGGAATGTAATCAGGAAATGGAAGACCACAGGCACAGTTGCTGTTAAACCCAGGTCTGGCAGGCCAAAAAAAATACAGGTGCAACATATGCACAGGACTGTGAGAATGGTTACAGACAACCCACAGATCACCTCCAAAGACCTGCAAGAACATCTTGCTGCAGATAGTGTATCTGTACATCGTTCTACAATTCAGTGCAATTTGCACAAAGAACATCTGTATGGCAGGGTGATGACAAAGAAGCCCTTTCTGCACTCACGCCACAAACAGAGTTGCTTGTTGTATGCAAATGCTCATTTAAACAAGCCAGATTCATTTTGGAACAAAATGCTTTGGACTGATGAGACAAAAATTGAGTTATTTGGTCATAACAAAAAGCGCTCTGCATGATGGAAGAAGAACACCTGCTACCTACTGTCAAATTTTGTGGAGGTTCCATTATGCTGTGGGGCTGTGTGGCTAGTTCAGGGACTAGTTGAAGTTACGCAGGGGTTGGATATTTCAACAAGACAATCACCCAAAACACAGTTCGAAATCTACAAAGGCATTCATGCAGAGGGAGAAGTACAATGTTCTGGAATGGCCGTCACAGTCCCCTGACTTGAATATCATCGAAAATCTATGGGATGATTTGAAGCAGGCTGTCCATGCTCGGCCTCCATCAAATTGAACTAAACTGGAGAGATGTTGTATGGAAGAATGGTCAAAAATACCTCCATCCAGGATCCAGACACTCACCAAAGGCTATAGGAGGCGTCTAGAGGCTGTTATATTTGCAAAAGGAGGCTCAACTAAGTATTGATGTAATATTGCTGTTGGGGTGCCCAAATTTATGCACCTGTCTAATTTTGTTATGATGCATATTGCATATTTTCTGTTAATTCAATAAACTTAATGTCACTGCTGAAAAAATAAATAAAAATCCAAAGAATTAAGAGGGGTTCCCAAACTTTTTCATATCCATCCATCCATCCATTTTCCAACCCGCTGAATCCGAACACAGGGTCACGGGGGTCTGCTGGAGCCAATCCCAGCCAACACAGGGCACAAGGCAGGAACCAATCCTGGGCAGGGTGCCAACCCACCGCAGGACACACACAAACACACCCACACTAGGGCCAATTTTAGAATCGCCAATCCACCTAACCTGCATGTCTTTGGACTGTGGGAGGAAACCGGAGCACCCGGAGGAAACCCACGCAGACACGGGGAGAACATGCAAACTCCACGCAGGGAGGACCCGGGAAGCGAACCCAGGTCCCCAGATCTCCCAACTGCGAGGCAGCAGCGCTACCCACTGCGCCACCGTGCCGCCCATACTTTTTCATATGACTGTATGTATAAATGCATTATATATATATGAAAAATAAATCAGACACTTTAATCATTGTTCAGTTTCTTAAGACTCCACAATATATATACACACAAGCACACATACATATACTTAAACAATTATGATACAAATAGACATAATTGATGTTGTTTTATTCTTAATATTTTGCGTTAACACAGGCTGAAGGCATATTATTCTGGCACAGTTACTACTGTTTAAGCTGCTAGTTCATAATACATTTGAATCATTAAAGCAATTCAATGTGACTAGTCATTAAATATTAAGCCCTTCCATCTTCTTTTTCTGCTTAGAGGTGCTCGACATCATTAACACTTTGATCAGACTAGTCCTACTGAACTTGGAGGAACACCTTGAAGTGGAAGGGAAACATTAGCATTACCAATGGCAAACCCAGCTTTGTTTACTCAAAGTATTTCAGGAAACAGTGAATGCTGCCCATTGATAAAGAATTACTTCAAAGGAGCTTAAAAACCTTATTAGAAAGGAATTCTGAAGATATACTACTGAAATTAGGTCAATTTATTTTGGTGGAAAACAGCTGAATAGTGTTTTTGCTTTGCATCCTCCCCCACCATAGCCTATCGTCTATGTGGGAGGAGTGAAAGCTTTATATTTGTCGAAAATTGTGATCTCCGTTTTTCAACAGAACCCAATGTTTTAGGGTTCCTCGATACCAAAAACATTGATATCTTGATGATGGGTGTGTGTCTGTGTGTGTCACAGTTTCTTGAGGATGGTCTAGAACTAAAAGGCTGGACAGAAAAATACCAAACTCTAAACTTAAGCCTGTTATGAGATGAAGATGTGCTGATTAGTTTTTGAGTCAAATTGTGCAAGAGAAAGAGGCACTCTAGAGGAACCCAAAAATACCGGAATTCTGCAATTAATTATGAATTCTCCTTGTGAATTGCTATAGAAATAACCTATTTTATGATCAGAAAGATCAGCATCAAAGCGGTAAATAACTACTGAAATGTTATAGAATAGTTTGGGTAACTTGTGTCCTAGGGTGCAAAGCTTACTGATGGTTACATCTGAATTTTTATGTTTTACTCCACAGTGTTTGTGTTTTTTACTGAATGCCATTTTGTGCTTTGAACATGGGAAAGAAGCTATTTAAATAAAATGTATTATTGTTATTGTTATTAAGTGGAAAGTGTGATATATTGAAATGACCTAATCTGAACTGAATAAGAAGTGGAACAATACGTTTTAATACTTAAAAATCACTTAATAATCTATGGCAGCCCTGTGTGCAGCATTCTGACTTTGAATCCCAGACATTGAGTGTGAAGAGTCTGCATGTTCTCTCTGTGTCTTTGCTGCTCTGCTTCTGGATACTCCAGTTTTCATCTCACATTCAAAACATGCGCCTGTTAGGTTAACTGGTGTTTCTAAACTGATTTGTCATGAGCCTACATACAGTGCATCCGGAAAGTATTCACAGCGCATCACTTTTTCCACATTTTGTTATGTTACAGCCTTATTCCAAAATGGATTAAATTCATTTTTTTCCTCAGAATTCTACACACAGCACCCCATAATAACAATGTGAAAAAAGTTTATTTGAGGTTTTTGCAAATTTGTTAAAAATAAAAAAATTGAGAAAGCACATGTACATAAGTATTCACAGCCTTTGCCGTGAAGCTCGAAATTGAGCTCAGGTGCATCCTGTTTCCCCTGATTATCCTTGAGATGTTTCTGCAGCTTAATTGGAGTCCACCTGTGGTAAATTCAGTTGACTGGACATGATTTGGAAAGGCACACACCTGTCTATATAAGGTCCCACAGTTGACAGTTCATGTCAGAGCACAAACCAAGCATGAAGTCAAAGGAATTGTCTGTAGACCTCCGAGACAGGATTGTCTCGAGGCACATATCTGGGGAAGGTTACAGAAAAATTTCTGCTGCTTTGAAGGTCCCAATGAGCACAGTGGCCTCCATCATCCGTAAGTGGAAGAAGTTCGAAACCACCAGGACTCTTCCTAGAGCTGGCCAGCCATCTAAACTGAGCGATCGGGGGAGAAGGGCCTTAGTCAGGGAGATGACCAAGAACCCGATGGTCACTCTGTCAGAGCTCCAGAGGTCATCTGTGGAGAGAGGAGAACCTTCCAGAAGGACAACCATCTCTGCAGCAATCCACCAATCAGGCCTGTATGGTAGAGTGGCCAGACGGAAGCCACTCCTTAGTAAAAGGCACATGGCAGCCCGCCTGGAGTTTGCCAAAAGGCACCTGAAGGACTCTCAGACCATGAGAAAGAAAATTCTCTGGTCTGATGAGACAAAGATTGAACTCTTTTGTGTGAATGCCAGGCGTCACGTTTGGGGGAAACCTGGCACCATCCCTACAGTGAAGCACGGTGGTGGCAGCATCATGCTGTGGGGATGTTTTTCAGTGGCAGGAACTGGGAGACTCGTCAGGATAAAGGGAAATATGACTGCAGCAATGTACAGAGACATCCTGGATGAAAACCTGCTCCAGAGTGCTCTTGACCTCAGACTGGGGCGACGGTTCATCTTTCAGCAAGACAACGACCCTAAGCACACAGCCAAGATATCAAAGGAGTGGCTTCAGGACAACTCTGTGAATGTCCTTGAGTGGCCCAGCCAGAGCCCAGACTTGAATCCGATTGAACATCTCTGGAGAGATCTTAAAATGGCTGTGCACCGACGGTTCCCATCCAACCTGATGGAGCTTGAGAGGTGCTGCAAAGAGGAATGGGCGAAACTGGGCAAGGATAGGTGTGCCAAGCTTATGGCATCATATTCAACAAGACTTGAGGCTGTAATTGCTGCCAAAGGTGAACCGACAAAGTATTGAGCAAAGGCTGTGAATACTTATGTACATGTGATTTCTCAGTTTTTTTATTTTTAATAAATTTGCAAAAACCTCAAGTAAACTTTTTTCACGTTGTCATTATGGGGTGTTGTGTGCAGAATTCTGAGGAAAAAAATGAATTTAATCCATTTTGGAATAAGGCTGTAACATAACAAAAGATGGAAAAAGTGATGCGCTGTGAATACTTTCTGGATGCACTGTAAGTAGGCCCTGTGATGAAATTGTTTCCTGCCTTGCACCGAGAGTTGCTGGGAGAGGCAAGTCTCTGTGCAACCCAAAACTTAATAAATGGGGTAGGAAGTTAATAGATAATATATTACAGGGTCTTCTAAAGGTAAAATGCATTTACTACTAAATGCTTACTATAAGCATTAAGTAGTAATATATAAAAAGGAAAGGTCTCCACTTCATTTTGACTAAAACAATTATTGTGAATGATATTGCATCAGTACATTAATCACCCACAATACTAAGAATTTTTGCTTGTTCACCAACTATTTCATTTTCCATTTTTTTTCTATGGTTAAAGAAGGCTAAAGCTTATCAAAGTAGCATCAGGTGCAAGGCTGAAAGCATACTTGCAAATGATGTCAATAGATTACAGAGCTCACTCACATGCAGGAAGCAGCCTTTGCCAGGATGCCAGTTCACTGCAGGAGATGTTCATGTTTGTATCTGCACTTACTGATTGTTAGATTTTATGTCCTTGGTTGTTGAAAGGTGTGTGCTGTAAAAATGTCCAGTGCATTTTTGACTGCCTAGCCATAGCTTCAAGCTCTTCCATATGGCACAATCAGAAAAGCACCCAGATTCACAGTGTACATATGATGCCAAATTCTGTCTGGGTGGCCTCTCTGAAGCTCTACTGCAATGAAGTCACACACAATCACTATAAAAACTCTCAATGGATCCAAGTACTGGTATTTCTACTGTACATATGCATTTCAAAAGTTTTCCCATGATTTTTTCTCTATTTAGATTGCATTTGACCATCAGATTTTGCTTAGTGTTGCACATGTTTGATGTACTCAAGTTCTTCGGCTTTCTTTTATTCTATTATTGTACATATCTAGAGGTGGTAGATGAAATTTCTATAGCCACACAATTTGAATTAAATGTACATCTATTCTACTTAAATTATGTACTGTAACTGTTTTTTTAGTTCACTTAACCAAATTCTAGGACTATTCCAATTTTAAAGGACTGTGTCATAAAACAATATTATTTGTAAGAGAGGAAGGAATGTGAAATACTATTAAATGCAAATTGTTTAGAGTCCAGTTCACTCAAAACACAAACCCAAACAGAACCTTTTACATAAAACATTATGGTCTCTTCTTTTGATATAGTCCAAACTGCATATGGTGAAATTAAATTTGACCTCAAACTGAAAAATAAAACACATTCAAGAAGATGTGAAAAAAACATACATACAATATGCCTGAAAATGTAACACTTTTTGTGCCAAATTTTCATTTTGAGAGTACACCATGTAAAGGTAGTGAAAGATTAATATTATATGTATATAATAGAATATGAAGACAAAATGGTACAAAGGCATGACTCCCTAAAAAATATTCTAAACTGGCAAATTACAAAAAGTAATTTACAATTATGTGGAAAAGTGTATCCTTATTGAATTCTGGCTTTACACATCAGGTGGGTGGCACAGTAATTAGCATTGCTGGTATATCCTGGGTTCAAATCCTGCTCTGTGACTAGTTTGTGTATCCAATATGTCAGAGTGGATTCTCCTCTACTTAATTAGGTTAACTGGCAACTTCAACTTGGACATTTGTAGGTGGGTGTGTGAGTGGGCCCTGTCCTAATTTCTGCCAGAGCACAATATTGATAGGATTGGCTCTAGCTCATTGCTACCCTGAATTGGATTGTGTGTTTGAAAATGTCACATTACAGTTTAAAATACAGTTAACAATCATTTAGTCATCAACAAGTCCTAAAATTAGATAAATCCAGCCTCAAGCAATATGGGACAGATACTCTATTTACTCAACAAAATTTATAAAAAAAAACAAAAAAAAAAACATACAAAACCTCTGTGCAAATATAAGTATCCATTAGTGCTTCCTTATAAATTAAACTAATTAGAACCAAGTACTGCTCCTCAAGGGCACTTGATTAGTTGATGATCAAATAAAAATCATACTCCAGGATCAGCAAAGTTTATTATAGACTAAATGCAAAAAAAAAAAAAAAAAAATTAAGAACTCAAAATTCAAAATAAGAGGAAAATGCTGTCGACTTCCTGAGATTAGGTTTTAACTCCTCATGATGAGTCTCCCCTTAATTAAAAAACACTTATCCTTATCTAACAAGGTTGCAACTTAAGTTGTACAAAGCAGCCAGAGGCGGTCAATCCATTAGTCGACATCTGCAGCTGCAGCTTGCCTTTCTGAATCCCCAACTCCCCGGTCCGTGTTATGAATGCCGAGGGAGCTCTATATGGGCTTCGACCGGCACTGAAACCAGCACCTAGCCTGACAGCTGTCACGGAACTACGGATTCTAACGTATTGTGTGCAATGCTCAAAAGACAAAGGGGAAAAAAAATCTAAAGTAACAGTGTATTAATAAATAGGAAAAAACTATTCAACAATTTGGAACATATAAATGACCTACAAACTACCCATTATGTATTTAGATGTCACTCTTCGAATGTTAACCTTACATGATGAGATGTTGAAACAACGGCATTACACTTACTATAGTTTTCTGACGGGGTAACTCATTTCAAACCATCATTCAAGTCAGCAGCAAGATAATATTAGGTTTAACATCAAAGCAATTCAATACGATAATGCAAGGGCTGTGGACCTTCTCGCAATCGCAACAAATAACTTCAAAATTCCCCTCGTAAACTAATTGAACTGTTTGGTTGAAAACTCGCACGTTTACTTTCACGTCTTGTTTCTCATGCGGATGTTACGTCAATTTGGAACCCGTCCAAAAAGCCTTAACTACGCCGTTTCCAAGGACGCTTCGCCGGAAGTATGGCTGCTGATGGGAAAGTGCGAAAAAGTTCTCGGTTTTACGTCGGAGAGGTGAAGAAAAATCTTCGTGATGGTAAGAGATGTATAACTATATTTATATTTTCTGGCAAGTAGGTATTATGTGATAAAATAATACGTATTAGTCTTTACCGAACCCAGACATTTTTGCGACGCCGCTAAGCATAACCTGTAACTGAAATGCATTCATATCATGGTACTATAGTACTGTATAGTTGTATTTCCTTCACGCATTTTAAGTGTCACGCAAATGATATGAAGTAGGTTGATATTCAAAAATTCTGAAATACTTTACTAGCAAAGTAATATAGTTTAATAAAATAAAGTAAAATTGTACAAGCAGTTAACATCCGAGTTGTTAATTACTCTGTTTTCCTGACTTCCTCGGTTACCCCTATAGGCCTAATAATTAATTAATTAATTAGTTTCAACATTTACATGGAAGGCACCAGTAATGCCCCGAGGTCATTTGTAGTGTCAGTTTTGCAATGTCATGCAGTTACTCTTTCAGGTTTCTGCACTTTCACAGTATTAACGTATTGAGTAGTTTCAGCTTGCTTAATTAAATTTAAAAAATTTACGTAAAATCCTTGCAAATTTCTTTTAACTTACCCGTTTATTGGCAGGGTCTTTCTAATAACAACAGCATTAAAATAATTATTGCATGCTTGTTGCATAAGTTTTGAATATCTAAAGTGCTTACTAGTGTTTATTCCTCTTTTCTGTTCAGGTGAGAAAAAAATCATCTTAGTTTTAATCTAAATGAACAAGAGTTGCATGTGTTAATGTCAGGGTCATTCAATCAGCTAGCTCAGTGCAAATGTAATCTGGCACATGAGGACATTCCACCAATAAGAAGTCTCTGTGCATTGCTAGAACCTGGCCAGATTGTATCATTTAACAGTAATGTTCCATCCAGGGTTCATCCCCTGGCTGCAGAATAAAATGATGTTTTATGTCTGTTTTGTTCATTTTTGTTTCTTTGATTTATGTTAATCATGTTTTGTACTTTTGTTTATGATGTGCTTTATTCTTTGTTTTCTATTTTGTTAATTGTTAAATGTAAGTTGCCTGTGTTATTTTACATTTTTTTATGGATGGTCCCAGAAGAGGCAAGGCCACCTGCCAATCAACACCAGTAACTGCCATCCTCCCTATAATTCCATGAAGCATCCAACTGCAGAGCCACAGAGCCATGCATCACTCTCTCTTTAATATCAATCACATTGGCACCTCAAAACTAGCCCCAGTGTGAGTGTCATTGTGGTAGTAACTCAAAATCGTACTCAGTAGCTTGTATGGGCCCCATGTACTTGTATGCATGCCTGACAATGTCGGGGCATGCTCCTAATGTGATGACGGATGGTGTCCTGAGGGATCTCCTCTCAGATCTGGACCAGGGCATCACTGAGCTCCTGGACAGTCTGAGATGCAACCTGGTGGCATCGGATGGAATGAAACATAATGTCCCAGAAGTGTTCTATTGGATTTAGGTCAGGTGAGCGTGGGGGCAAGTCAATGGTATCAATTTCTTCATCCTCCAGGAACTGCCTGCATACTCTCGTCACATGAGGCCAGGCATTGTCGTGCACCAGGAGGAACCCAGGACCCACTACACCAGCATAGGGTCTGACAATGGGTCCAAGGATTTCATCCTGATACCTAATGGCAGTCAAGGTGCCATTGTATAGCCTGTAGAGGTCTGTGCGTCCCTCAATCGAAATGCCTCCCCAGACCATCACTGACCCACCACCAAACTGGTCATGCTGAACGATGTTACAGGCAGCATAACGTTCTCCACGGCTTCTCCAGACCTTTTCATGTCAGTCATGTGTGCTCAGGGTGAACCTGCTCTCATCTGTGAAAAGCACAGGACACCAATGTTGGACCTGCCAATTCTGGTATTCTATGGCAAATGCCAATTGAGCTCCATGGTGCTGAGCAGTGAGCACAGGGCCCACTAGAGGATGTCGGGCCTTCAGGCAACCTTTATGTAGTCTGTTAATTGTTTGGTCAGAGACATTCACACCAGTTGTGCTGGGAAACCCAGCCAACCTTCTGGCAATGGCATGTATGTGCCATCCTGGAGAGGTTGGACTACCTGTGCCACCTCTGTAAGGTCCAGGTATCACCTCATGCTACCAGTAGTGACACTGACCATAGCCAAATGCAAAACTAGTGAAAAAAACCGTCAGAAAAGATGAGGAGGGAAAAATGTCAGTGGCTTCCACCTGTTAAACCATTCCCGTTTTGTGGGTCGTCTCATTGTTGCCCCTCTAGTGCACCCGTTGTAATTTCATTAATACCAAAGCAGTTGAAAATGATTAACAACCCCCTCTGCTACTTACCAGTACTGACCAGATCAATATCCCAGAGGTTTCATTGACCTGATGCTATACTCTGATTAAAAAGTGTTCCTTAATTTTTTTTGAGCTATATCTATATATATTTATTTATTATTATAGAGATAAGTAGTTATATATTTCACTGTAATAACCATTATTAATAACCAGGTATATTATAAAATATACAAGGATTGGTATCGCTTAATCTGTGTATTCATTTCGCTTCTCCCTATTTGAAACTCTACATCATAAATATAAATCAATTTTCAATAAACCGGGATAAGTTAAAATTATTTCCTATCCTGTATATTATGTTTTTTTAAACTGGAAAAATATCTGAATTCCAAGAAAAAGCCCTTGGTAGGAATATGCAAAGCTCCACGTAGTGTCTCAGGCTAGAATTAACTCCATAATGTCTTCAGGTGTGTGAAAGCAGCACTAACTGACATCTTGATTAGTATAACCTGATACTACAATATACTGTATTTAATATGACTTTTGCAATTTCATTAAAGTTGTTTAACTTTTCAGGTAAGATCTAAAGATAATGAAATGATGCTGGACAGAGGGCTGTGACCAAAATGATGATTAATTTCCCCTTGGGATTAATAAAGTATCTATCTATCTATCTATCTATCTATCTATCTATCTATCTATCTATCTATCTATCTATCTATCTATCTATCTATCTATCTATCTATCTAAAACATATTTTCTTTAGAACATTAATTTTTCCATTCATGTTCAATGCTTGGTTATCCTGGTCAGAGGTGTGGGGTATTGGAATATTGATCTGCAACAATGGTATAGTTAATATTACAGTGCTGACTGAAACCTCAGAAACACAGGGAGTGAATATACAGTGGTGTGAAAAACTATTTGCCCCCTTCCTGATTTCTTATTCTTTTGCATGTTTGTCACACAAAATGTTTCTGATCATCAAACACATTTAACCATTAGTCAAATATAACACAAGTAAACACAAAATGCAGTTTTTAAATGATGGTTTTTATTATTTAGGGAGAAAAAAAATCCAAACCTACATGGCCCTGTGTGAAAAAGTAATTGCCCCCGTGTTAAAAAATAACCTAACTGTGGTGTATCACACCTGAGTTCAATTTCCGTAGCCACCCCCAGGCCTGATTACTGCCACACCTGTTTCAATCAAGAAATCACTTAAATAGGAGCTGCCTGACACAGAGAAGTAGACCAAAAGCACCTCAAAAGCTAGACATCATGCCAAGATCCAAAGAAATTCAGGAACAAATGAGAACAGAAGTAATTGAGATCTATCAGTCTGGTAAAGGTTATAAAGCCATTTCTAAAGCTTTGGGACTCCAGCGAACCACAGTGAGAGCCATTATCCACAAATGGCAAAAACATGGAACAGTGGTGAACCTTCGCAGGAGTGGCCGGCCGACCAAAATTACCCCAAGAGCGCAGAGACGACTCATCCGAGAGGTCACAAAAGACCCCAGGACAACGTCTAAAGAACTGCAGGCCTCACTTGCCTCAATTAAGGTCAGTGTTCACGACTCCACCATAAGAAAGAGACTGGGCAAAAACGGCCTGCATGGCAGATTTCCAAGACGCAAACCACTGTTAAGCAAAAAGAACATTAGGGCTCGTCTCAATTTTGCTAAGAAACATCTCAATGATTGCCAAGACTTTTGGGAAAATACCTTGTGGACTGATGAGACAAAAGTTGAACTTTTTGGAAGGCAAATGTCCCGTTACATCCAGCGTAAAAGGAACACAGCATTTCAGAAAAAGAACATCATACCAACAGTAAAATATGGTGGTGGTAGTGTGATGGTCTGGGGTTGTTTTGCTGCTTCAGGACCTGGAAGGCTTGCTGTGATAGATGGAACCATGAATTCTACTGTCTACCAAAAAATCCTGAAGGAGAATGTCCGGCCATCTGTTCGTCAACTCAAGCTGAAGCGATCTTGGGTGCTGCAACAGGACAATGACCCAAAACACACCAGCAAATCCACCTCTGAATGGCTGAAGAAAAACGAAATGAAGACTTTGGAGTGGCCTAGTCAAAGTCCTGACCTGAATCCAATTGAGATGCTATGGCATGACCTTAAAAAGGCGGTTCATGCTAGAAAACCCTCAAATAAAGCTGAATTACAACAATTTTGCAAAGATGAGTGGGCCAAAATTCCTCCAGAGCGCTGTAAAAGACTCATTGCAAGTTATCGCAAACGCTTGATTGCAGTTATTGCTGCTAAGGGTGGCCCAACCAGTTATTAGGTTCAGGGGGCAATTACTTTTTCACACAGGGCCATGTAGGTTTGGATTTTTTTTTCTCCCTAAATAATAAAAACCACCATTTACAAACTGCATTTTGTGTTTACTTGTGTTATATTTGACTAATGGTTAAATGTGTTTGATGATCAGAAACATTTTGTGTGACAAACATGCAAAAGAATAAGAAATCTGGAAGGGGGCAAATAGTTTTTCACACCACTGTAGAAAGCACCTTATGTTTCTGTCAGACTGAGGTTCATATTTTAGTGGGTCTTAATGCTTCATAGTTTATGAAAGTGTATTCAAATAATAATCATTTATTACAGTAACAGACTTTAATCTTTGTAATAACAAATAATACAGTTCTATGCAGTACCTTTATTGTTTAAAAAACTGTTTTAAGTATATGTGTAAGGAGTGTCTTATAGTGCTGTCACTGTGCTGACTAAACTGTTAATGATAAAGAAATAAACTGTATCAGTTTACTACATAAAGTTGAGTTGGTTTTCTCAGATAACACCTCTAACATGTTTGTGCAATTGTGAAATACATGTATTTTCTAGGATATGGCTTCTATGTGTATCCAAACAGTTTTTTTCGTTATGAAGGAGAATGGAAATTGGGCAAAAAACATGGTAAGGATTTTTATTTTACTGTTTATATAAAAAAAAAAAATTCACTTGTTTTATGTTCAAAATGAGAAAAAATACATCCACTACTTTCAAGCAACCAATCAAAAAAAAAAAAATAACAAAAAAAAGATTCACTTAAGAATCAGAATTTGCACTCCCAAATAGTTCATCACAAGGCCATTTTCGGTAAATTGTGGAAAATTATGAAATGATCCCATCTATTGCAGGTGTACAGAACCTGATACTAGACACATCCCTATTAATTTAATGGATCAGTGCTGTTGCATTGCAACTTTAGGACACTGTCTACTTGAAGTTTACACGTTCTCCCCTTGTACGTATGGGTTGTTCTTCAGATAATTTAGTTTTCCCCCAATTTTCTAAGGATGTGTTCTTTAAGTTTATTTGTGACTCCAAATTGACCCTGCATGATGTAAAGAATTTGAATATGTGGACCAAGTGGTTATGGGGAATGGATAGAATTGTTTATTTTGTAGACATTTTGCACATCTCATGCAATGATTTGCCAAAATAATTTTGCTAAGATTATATTTTTTCAAGTATACTATTAAATAGTAATTAAAATTAATAAAGAAGGCAAATATTTGTTGGTGCATTTCAAAGTTTCATTTTTTTTGTTTTTTGCTGGCACACTTGATCTTGTCTAGTGCAAGCTGAACCACATATAGTAAAATCTGTTCCACAGTAAGGTTACGTTAGAGTGGAAAAGTTTATGAAAAAATGTAATAAATTTTCCTTCAATTAAGATGCAAACAAACCAAATCTTGGAGTTCCAACCTAATGCTCAATACCCATTGTATCCAGTTGTACACATGAAGACTGTCTTATACATTTAATGTGTTTTTTTTTTATGCATTTTTTCTTGCAATGTTTGAATTGTGAAAAGAGGAAAATAGTATTTCCTTTAGTGTTTGTTTCTTCATTTTTTTTCATTTATCTAAATGGCAATGCATCTTTATCATGCCTCACTGTGACTATAACTGCTCTTTTTATCTATATAGCCAAGTTTGAAGTTTTCCTTCATTTTAGTAATTTTGGTGTGTATTTGGTGGTGATGGGGAGGGGTTGTTGATGATTATAATATTTCTTGAGCTTTTGTAAAAGATACCCCTTTGGGACAAATAAAATTCTGTCTATCTATGCAAATGCCAACTCACTTGAGTAATGTTACTACACATGGTTGGGCATTTTTGGCTGTATATTGAAACTTGATTATGTTGTGATTTTCTGTCCAGATCTTTTTCACATTTGCATCTTTCAGATTTTTATAGGCTTTTTTTTTGTTAATAACAGGGAATGGAAAATTGGTAATGAAAGATGGCAGTTACTACGAAGGAGAATTTAAGGATGGAGAAATTAACGGGAATGGCTTGCGATATTGGGCATCCACAGGTAAGCATTAGCCACTCTGCTGATTACTGAAGCCTATTGTATTTTTGTTATATGTTCGGATTATGTGACTGACTGACACTCCGTGAACTAGTCAAGTATTAGTCTTTCAAGCTGTCAGAATAGGTGTGCATCTGCTGTAGTTATTTAAGATAAACAAAAAGCATGTCCTGTAGATATGCTTTGGATTTTTGTTTGACTTGATAATATAACTGATTTTCAACGACAACAACATTTATTTCTATAGCACATTTTCATAAAAAGCATGTAGCTCAAAGTGCTTTACAAGAAGTTAAGAAAAAAACAGCAAGAAAAAGAACTACAAATTAGAAATAAATACGTTTATGAATGAATAAATAAAATACCACAAATAGTAAGTAAGAATAAATCCATAAACAACATTAAATAATATAGATATACAAGTAATAGATGAAGTAGAGTCCTCAATTATGGATTAGTTTTTAAATATCTAATTTTTATAGTGATACGTCTGATGTTATGGTCAAAAGGACAGAAAAAAGAAAAAAACTTCAGCTGGTGAAATAATGGAGGAATAACAAATCTGCAGGGGTTTCAAGGCCACAAGACTTCCCAGCCCCACTGGGCAATTTATTGTTATGTATTACAGAAAATAGACACAAATGTACATACAGACACAAGACCTTAAAACATACAATTTTTCTGTATTTTTCTATAATTAAGGCTCAAGGTCTACTTCCCTTTTTAGTTTTCGTTCAGAGTATTGTACTCCTTAAGAAACATTGTTCTTCAACAGGCTTTTAAATAATCTTGCAACACTTCTGAGCTAGCTAGTCAGATGGGTGAAACTTAAGCATTTTCTTATGAGTTGTGCAGTGCCCATTATTATTATCTTTTTTAACTGCAGTTGTAGGTGCTGTTTTTCGCAGAGTGCCTGTGTATATGACATCAAAATTCAGCTTTGGGACGCAGTGCAGCTGTATAGTAGATGCTGTGTTTAGGATGAAAATGAGAAATTTTCACCTCAATTTAAATTTTCCATTCATATTTGGTGAAAACAGAATTTATACTGTAAGTAAAGATTTCTTCATCACAGACAGGTTAGTAATTCCAGCTTAAAAAGCAAGACATGAATGAATATACAGTACATCCTTCATCCTCACAATGCAGTTATGCACAGTATCCTAAGAACAAAGCAGTAAAAAAACACTCTTTGACAGTTCTTGTTATCCAAAGGGTTGGAGACAGTGCTTTGCCCTGAAGTTCAAGTTTCACTGGGTTATTTGGTATATTCATTTTCTTCTTGTGAGTTTTCATTAATTGTTGTTTTCTTTTGTATAAAATGTTTTTCTTTGTGTTTTTGTTTTATTTAGTTAACATACAGTGCATCCGGAAAGTATTCACAGCACATCACTTTTTCCACATTTTGTTATGTTACAGCCTTATTCCAAAATGGATTAAATTCATTTTTTTCCTCAGAATTCTACACACACCACCCCATAATGACAACATGAAAAAAGTTTACTTGAGGTTTTTGCAAATTTGTTAAAAATAAAAAAATTGAGAAAGCACATGTACAGAAGTATTCACAGCCTTTGCCGTGAAGCTCGAAATTGAGCTCAGGTACATCCTGTTTCCCTTGATCATCCTTGAGATGTTTCTGCAGCTTAATTGGAGCCCACCTGTGGTAAATTCAGTTGACTGGACATGATTCGGAAAGGCACACACCTGTCTATATAAGGTCCCACAATTGACAGTTCATGTCAGAGCACAAACCAAGCATGAAGTCAAAGGAATTGTCTGTAGACCTCTGAGACAGGATTGTCTTGAAGCACAAATCTGGGGAAGGTTACAGAATAATTTTTGCTGCTTTTGAAGGTCCCAATGAGCACAGTGGCCTCCATCATCCGTAAGTGGAAGATGTTCGAAACCACCAGGACTCTTCCTAGAGCTGGCCGGTCATCTAAACTGAGCGATCGGGGGAGAAGGGCCTTAGTCAGGGAGGTGACCAAGAACCCGATGGTCACTCTGTCAGAGCTCCAGAGGTCCTCTGTGGAGAGAGGAGAACCTTCCAGAAGGACAACCATCTCTGCAGCAATCCACCAATTAGGCCTGTATGGTAGAGTGGCCAGACGGAAGCCACTCCTTAGTATAAAGCACATGGCAACCTGCCTGGAGTTTGCCAAAAGGCACCTGAAGGACTCTCATACCAGGAGATAGAAAATTCTCTGGTCTGATGAGACAAAGATTGAACTCTTTGGTGTGAATGCCAGGCATCACGTTTGGAGGAAACCTGGCACCATCCCTAGAGTGAAGCATGGTGGTGGCAGCATCATGCTGTGGGGATGTTTTTCAGCGGCAGGCACTGGGAGACTAGTCAGGATAAAGGGAAAGATGACTGCAGCAATGTACAGAGACATCCTGGATGAAAACCTGCTCTATAGCGCTCTTGACCTCAGACTGGGGTGATGGTTCATCTTTCAGCAGGACAACGACCTTAAGCACACAGCCAATTTATCAAAGGAGTGGCTTCAGGACAACTCTTTGAATGTCCTTGAGTGGCCCAGCCAGAGCCCAGACTTGAAGCCGATTGAAAAAAATGAATTTAATCCATTTTGGAATAAGGCTGTAACATAACAAAAGGTGGAAAAAGTGATGCGCTGTGACTACTTTCTGGATGTACTGTATATCTGTGTTTCTGGTGTTTCTGTGTGCAATATTATGTTCTCTTACTTCCCTTATATTTTGTAAGTGATAACCCAAGATGCAGGGCAACTCTGATGTCACCACTCCTGGCTATTTAGGTAACAGCAGAAGAAGTGTAGGAGTGGTGATTATAGTTGTGAAGAGGTTATTTGTAAGAATTTTTTTCTTCTTCTCAGAGTTACTGCTTTTTTGATTATTTTTGCTGTGCTTTTTGAATTATTCTTATGGATTGTGTATTGGGACTTGTCTACTGTTGATTTTCTTTTTAGGTAACTTCATTTTGCTCTTTTCAGCTTTTTCTTGTACTTTTCCTTACTTTATTTAAACCATAATTTATTTCTTGGTTTGGTTTGTCACTTCAAGCCAATTTTTAAGGCTTCCTTTCCCTAGGAGACATCATAGATATTTTAGGTCTGTTAAAGGTATTTTGAACTTTAATGCCAGTTTTCCCATTTCTGGCCCTGATAGGCCGCAGCCTCTGGCAGTATTGCGGGGGCTGTCAGGATTGTGGTGAAGTTGATTTAGACAGAACAGTGGAGATCCTGGCCTGCACTGCTGTTTATTTGAAGGCCTCACACCATTTTTATTATGGCACTGACTCCATTTCATAACACAGAGATATTTGATTGGCATGGTTGGAGTAAGAGTGTGCTTTGTGTTCTGTTTTCATTGCACAGTGTGTTTTCTGATGCCATTCTCGGTTATCCTCTCTTGCTAGCGTAAAATATTTATGCTGAGGATTATTTGTCAAGTAACCCTGTGCTTCAGCAAGGTGAATTGCTTTAAAGCATGTTCTTGCTTACCTTGTACACCTCAATTTCCTTCACTAAGGCTAGACTACAGCACCCATGAAATACTTCACCTAATGGTGTCTTGATGTGTTTCACTGACAGAGAGATGCATGTTAGTAGTGTCATGAGTGTTGTGATCTATTTAAAATATTTTTACTAGGTTTTAGGAATGGTTTGTGGGTAATCACAGAGCGTAAATTTGGAGAATGTGATAATAATTTCTAGGAATTTATGTTTCAGCTAGGGTTTATGTGACAGATGGTCTGTGGCTTTAGGCAGATTTTAAGTAATCGTGGCCCGAGACATGCAGGTTCCAATCTAGGGGTGGGTATGCACGATTGCGCTGTGCTCCACGCATGATGGAGGTGCCCGACTGATTGAGTATGCATGGGCAAGTGCAAGTGTCAGTCAGGTGCCTCATTATTGTTGAGGAGGGAATGACATCTCACACCTGTGCCCCATTAGAAGAGGAGCCTGAATGGAACAGAAGAGGAAAAACAGAGAGAGAGAGTGGAGAAAGTGGAAATAGAGAGCCGTGAGAACAGCCTTGGGTGTGGAGAGGCAATATGATTGTTGCCCATGCAGAGGAGCAAAGTATAGGCGCTCTAGAGGTGGCTCTTCCCCATTAATTTTTTTGGTTGTAAAGTGGTGGTGATTAAGGTGAAGTCCTAGTCCCAGGAATTGGTGGTAAGACAAGGGAGCGTGAAGTATGACGGGAGGATTACTGACTATGGGTGGTCTGGCTGGAGCTGCATGAGGCAGCTAAGATGGGAGTCGGGGGCTGAGGACCGTGGCTGGTGGTGTCTCTGCTGGCTGTGCAAGCAATGGGTGAGCTGGGGAAATGAAGATGGAGTTGTGTTGGTCTCATCTGACAGAACATTATGGACCTGATGACTGTTAGTTTTACTATTGTTTTAGGTCTGCATTGTAACTCGTGGACTGTCGCTGTTTTCATGGATTATTTGTTTGTTTATTTTTGAAGATGACACTGTACTATTTGAACACTATTTGTTTAACTTTGTTTTAAATAAAAGCACCTGAGCACTTGTACACCTACCTCTTGTGGTGTTATGGGTCCACAGCTCTCCCACCAAAGGCCGTTTTTATTTAAATAAATAATCGGCGCGCTCGTGGCATAGCGAGGGGGTGTGGTGGCTATAGCAAGCCGCAGGGCGATCTGCGGTGTGGGCGTTTTTCACCTAAGTGCACAGGTGAGAGACTGCCCACATCCGTGATCGTTCCTGTGGCTAATGGGCTGCAGCTGTTATGTCCTATGATGCGGGTTCAGCTCCATGCTCCCATCGGCTGTTAGGGAGCCCTTGAACCCAACACCATCGGTAATGTCGCCGATGAGCTAGACAGTGAGGCAATAAACAATTGAGCAAGAGGATGGTTAAAAAGTGCAAAGTGCTTTTATTAACATAAATCGAAACAAAGTCCACAAAGTGCAACAGTGCAGTGTTCAAAGTCTCCATTAAATAAATAATCCAATAAAATGAAACGTGGAGGTTAAAAACAATAGAAAAACTCTTCTAAAAACCACGATGTAAAATAGTACAGGAAGTAATGTTAAAATCAAAAACCCGGTGTCTTCTGTTTTCATGGCGGCTCCCCTGCTACACCCATCTGGTCTGATCTACAGGAGAGTCGCCTACCTGCAGGATCAGCTGCCCTTCAAACAGGTCCGGTAGCCCTCCGTTCCTTGGCTTCGTCGGGCTCCCAACCGGACCGAGACTTGGGATATTTCCCAGCGGCCAAGGCGCTCATGCTGGGACTACAACTGCCCAAAGCCTTCTCGACTTCCGCTCCTAGCAACGGCCAAGTCGATACTTCTACTGGTCACTCCAGCTACTTAGTCGCTCAGCTGGAGCGACCGCTTCTTTCAGCCCCACTGAGTGTCGGCCAAACACTCCTCTCGTAGGCTCTCCTCCCAGCTGCCTGCTTTCTCATATGCGAGCCCGTTTTTGCTCGCTCGCACACTCGCTCTCCTTCCTCACACCGGCTTTCTCCACCTGCTTCCTGTCTTCTCCTACAACCTCCGTTTCTTTCGTTTTCTTTTTACTTCTTTTCTTTCTTTTCATTTTTACCTCTCTACCTTCTTTACTTTTTACTTCTCCTCTCTAACCGACTCGCGCTTCTCTTTATATTCAGAGAGGACATAGCAGCTGCAGCCCATTAGCCACAGGAACGATCACGGATGTGGGCAGTCTCTCACCTGTGCACTTCGGTGAAAAACGCCTACACCGCAGATCGCCCTGCGGCTTGCTACAGCCACCACGCCCCCTCGCTAAGCCGCGAGCGCGCGATTATTTATTTAAATAAAAACGGCCTTTGGTGAGAGAGCTGTGGACCCATAACACCACACTTTGTAAGATATTTTTGGTATATTTTGGGACTTTTATTACACTTTGAACTTTAAAAGCCAGTTTGCAATTTTGGACCTGCTTAAGCTGATGGGCGGAGTGGTGGCTCTGAGGCTAGGGATTTGCACTGGTAAGGTGACCAGTTCGAATCCCATAAACGCCAAAGGTGGCTCTACTTCTTTGGGCCCTTGAGCAAGACCCTTAACCTGCAATTGCTTTGTCCTGGGTATGACGTTAATCTGCATCCAGCCTTGCATGTAGGCCATCCAACCCCCAGGGAAAAACACTCCAGCCACCATAAAAAAACCTCACACTGTTCCACTCCATCTGAACTAGTGTGGTGCTGAGGTGTCACCCATTGCATGGCTGCACTTGGGTCTTAATCTGAGATCCTGAGTTCGTTTGTCATGTGGTGGGTGCAGCAAAGCACTGTGTCAGTGCGTGCTCCTAACCTCTCACCTCCTCTGTTAGGCTGAAGACTGTTATATGATAAAAATATTCTTTGTGATTTTGACAGACAAAACAGGAAAAAAAAATCCAAGTCTCTTATCCTTATATTAATAATTTCAGTCAGTTTCCACATCTATGTGAATATTAAAGTCCACACTAAATAAACGGTGGCTCTGAGGCTAGGGATCTGCACTGGCAATCGGAAGGTTGCCGGTTCAAATCCTGTAAGATGCCAAAAGGGACTCTGTTCTGTTGGGCCCTTGAGCAAGGCCATTAACCTGCAATTGCTAAGCTCTTTGAGTAGTGAGAAAAGCGCTATATAAATGCAAAGAATTATTATAATCTATAGCTGGCTCAGATTAAAAAGATGGTAAATTCTATAACTGAAAGTTAATTAGTACTATATACTGTATGTGCTATGGAATTTTCTGTTTTAATGTCTACTATGAACACCTCAAAGTATCTGAAATTGACTACATTTCTGGAAACTGTACTAATATTCTCAACTTGTGAAGGAAGATAAAAATCATTTCATGCTGCCTCCACTAAAGCAGCGGTTCTCAACCTGTGGGTCGCGACCCCGTTGGGGGTCGAATGACGATTTGCCAGGGGTCGCCTAAGATCATTGGAAATATGGGTTTTGTCTATTCTAATGTGTAAAACTTGTTATTGTACAGATTACATTACATTGGTAGTTACTAGTTTTTTATTATAATTGTCATTCGAGGATAGATGTTGCAGACAATTGAATCAGAATAATTTCAAATGTTTTAATTTTTCATAACTTTATTATTTTTAACGGTTTACATTACTGTACACAGTTTTACGTAACGTCACGCCGTTGCGGGGATTTACACATTTCATGACGTAATTGAAATCTCATCCGTTTCTAATTAGTAAAGCATAAACAAACGTTTTATAGTCCGTGTTATTGAAGCTATTGTTATATAATATTTTCATTAGCGAACCAACCCATGACACTGGTTCATGTAGAGAAGAACGTTAAGAAAAGAAAATATAGTGGCAATTTTTTACAATATGGTTTTACTTCAATAGTTACAGCAGGAATTGAGAATCTGCAATGTGTTATTTGTAATGAAGTTCTATCAGCCGAATCTATGAAGCTGAACAAACTGAAACGTCATTTTGATAGCAAGCATCCGAGCTTTGCCGGCAAGGATACCCAGTATTTTAGAAGCAAAGCTGACACTGACACTGGCGGCAAGTACCACCAACAAAACGTGTTAGCTGTTGAAGCTTCATATTTGGTGGCTCTCAGAATTGCCAGAGCTATGAAACCTCACACCATTGCTGAAGATTTACTGTTGCCAGCGGCCAAAGACATTGTTCGAGTTATGAATTTGTTACGAAATTGAGTGCAATTTCCTATCTAATGACACTGTTGAAACGACAATTACTGCACGTGATGTATTTGACACAATTGGTTGATTTCTGAAAGAGCATAAGATCTCTTGGGAAAAGGTTTGTGGTGTTTGCACAGATGGTGCTCCAGCTATGCTAGAATGTCGATCTGGATTTCAACGTTTGGTGCTGAATGAGTCACCAAAAGTCATCGGAACTCACTGTATGATTCATCAACAAATATTAGCAACGAAGACGCTGCCACAAGAGTTACAAGAAGTAATGAAAAGCGTCGAAAGTTCCGTCAATTTTGTAAAAGCGAGTGCTTTAAACGGTCGACTGTTTTCGAAACTTTTTAATGAGTTGGATGCGTCCAACAATGCTCTGCTATTTCACACTGAAGTGAGATGGTTGTCGAGTGGAAAAGTTTTAAAACATGTTTTTGATCTTCGTGATGAACTAAAAACGTTTCTTAATCAGAAAGCAAGACCGCAGTTCGAAGCACTTTTCAGCGATGAAGTGCAGAAAATAGCTTACTTGGTGGACATCTTGAATGAGTTAAATTTATCACTGCAAGGACCAAATGCAACATGCCTCGATTTGTCTGAAAAGATCCGATCATTCCAAATGAAACTTCAGCTTTGGCAAAAAAAAATTGGATGAAAATAAAATTTATCTGCTTTCTTTGAGGAAAATAACATCGAACCTGACAAAAGGATTACAATGATAATTTCTGTGAAAGAACACTTGCACATGCTTGCGGACGAAATTTCATCGTACTTTCCAAATCTACCTGACACCCCGTTTGCACTTGCCAGAAGTCCATTCACAGTCAAAGTTGAAAATGTTCCTGAGACAGCACAAGAGGAGTTAATTGAACTCATTAACAGCGATGCAGCGAGAAATGATTTATCTTCAATGTCGGTTACAAAATTCTGGATCAAGTGTTTGCAGTCATATCCTGTTCTGTCTGAGACTGTGTTGCGCCGCCTTCTTCCATTTCCAACAACATATCTTTGCGAAACAGGGTTTTCCAGCTTGTTGGTTATCAAGTCTAAATACAGAAGTAGACTTGTTGCAGAAGATGATCTTCATTGTGCTCTTGCAAAGACTGCCCCGAGAATTTCTGATCTGGTGAGGAAGAAGCAGCCTCAACCTTTGCACTGACGTTGGCTTTTTACGCGTACTGTCGCAACAATTTTGTAGCAATGTAGTTTACCGTTGTTATATTAAGAATGTTACCCATGCTACGCCATGCTTTTCACATAAGTATACAACATGAATACGGTGAATACAGTTCAATACACAATGAAGAAAAACAATAAATGTAAGTCATAAAGACAAAATTTATTTGTTATTAGAAATACATATTTCACAATATATAATTTCATATTGTTTTTGTTATTAATCACTACACTTTAATTATGTTCGATTTGTAACAATGAAAATACATCCTGCATATCAGATATTTACATTACGATTCATAACAATAGCAACATTACAGTTATGAAGTAGCAATGAAAATAATTTTACAGTTGGGGTCGCCACAGCATGAGAAATTGTATTAAAGGGTCGTGGCACTAGAAAGGTTGAGAACCGCTGCACTGAAGGAATAGTGTTCAATTTAGAGAGGCAGATTTCTATCTTAATTTTGATGGTTCTACTTTAAGAAAAAATCAAGTGACACATGATGGAAACTACAAAGTCTAGTTGGAAAAATTCTAGTGTATGATGTAGCATCAGTGCTTTACTCATTGCTGTAGGTTTGATCCTATAATTCTTGGGAGTACAGTGGAACCTCGGTTCACGACCATAATTCGTTCCAAAACTCTGGTCGTAAACCGAAGTAATTTCCCCCATAGGATTGTATGTAAATATAATTAATCCGTTCCAGATGGTAAGAACTGTATGTAAATATATTTTTTTAAAGAGTTTTAAGCACAAATATAGTTAATTACACCATAGAATGCACATTGTAATAGTAAACTAAATGTAAAAACATTGAATAACACTGAGAAAACCTTGAACAACAGAGAAAACTAGCATTGCAAGAGTTTGCGCTATAGCCTTACAACCCGATCGCTGTATAAACACTTTTTTTTTAATGAGTTTTAAGCACAGGGGGGAAAAAAAGGAACATTTGAACAAATCTGAACTTTATTTAAAAATTAACCACAAGCAACCAAGAAAGTAACATTGCAGCCGTTCGCGCTATAGCCTTACAACCCGATCGCAGGGAAAAAAAATGAACATTTGAAAAATCCGTAACTTAATAAACAACCAAGAAGAGTAACATTGCAACAATTCACGCTACGAACCGAAAAATGAACATTTGAAAAATCCGTAATACAAAAACTAACCATAAACCACCAAGAAAACTAACCTTGCATGAGTCGAGTTCTGAGGTTACAGTGCTTAGAAGCCATGGTTAACTGCAAAAGCACACGAAATACTGTAGAGCACAAAGAGTTCACAGGTAAAGCACGCATGTCTGACTGAGAACAATGAACAGGGAGAGGCTGAACACGTGTTTAAATACAGTAATCAGCACGTATGAACCGGAAGGGAAATGAAATAGAGCACAAAGAGTTCACAGCGAAAGCACGCACGCACGTGCAAGCACGCACGCACGTGCAAGCACGCACGCACGTGCAAGCACGCACGTCTGACCGAGAACAATGCAACACGTGCGGAAATCATTGGCGCGCACAAACTGAAAGGGAAACTGGCTTGTTCGTATACTGAGTGTGGTCGTGAACCGAGGCAAAAGTTTGGCGAACTTTTTGGTCATAAATGGATTTGCATGTGTACCGAGACGTTCGTGAACCGAGGTTCCACTGTATCTGTCTAGTATAAACCACATGTACTATGCAAGTGTTTGGATCAGAAGTGCTGACTGAAAATGACAAAACAGATTTTTCTCATATTCCCCCTGCAGGTAACACATATTCAGGACAGTTCTGCTTTGGAGAACTGCATGGACATGGTGTAATGCAGTATGGCAATGGTGGGCAGTATGAAGGAGAGTTCTCATATGGATTAAGAGAGGGTAAGTTTTACCTAATAGAGGAGCTTAACCTACATTTACATGCAGACTGTAACAAAGATGTTTGGGCAACCTATAACTGTGCTCATGTACCTTTAGAATTAACACAGTCTAAATTAAACTGTATCTCTGAATGGTCATCTTTATTAGGTCTACCTCTCGGTATCCTTGTCTACACTCTCTTCCTTTTGATGACAGGTGAAGTAAATTAATTACTATTACTCAAAAATGGCTGTCTACTTTCACAAAATTTTGTATATGTATTATTGTTCATGCAATTTAAAATATAGGCTTCATGGAGTTTCACCATGCAATTCTCAGAAACAGATGAATGGATGTTCATAAAATTTTCCATGTATATTATTATCCCAACTTAACATGCACAGTTGGTTGAGTTTCAAAAGAAGGAGTTTAAATAGTGGCTGTTATGGTGGTTCAATAGCGAGAAGAACACAAAAACTGGTAGTTTAGCCCAGCTTATATGCCATATTATTTACTCAATTATTCAACCAGCCATCCAATTTATTAATGTGGGATTAAACCTCTGTTAGTGAAACCACACTAAACCAGGAAATACAAAGAAGTAGCATTCATGGTTCCAACAAAACAAGGAGTTACCATAATTATGGAATCCAATCATGCACAAATAGAACAAATTCTTGACTCGGAGCAGTGCATTTGATAGTTATCAGAGATGTATTGTAAAAAAAAACCAAAAAAAAAAACTGGTTGGGCACTTGCATTTCAGCTAGCAATGATAAGAGTTTACATTTAAAAAAACCTAAATATACAGTATGTTATCTTAATCCATTGGAGAGCTATACCCATACTCTGGGCTACTCATCCATAAAATTAAAGTATTTCAAGTTAGAGAAAATTGATTAAAAGGTAATTACTGTTTCTGGCTTAAAATTTAAAATTTGTTATAACACAGACCACTTTTTAAAAAAAAAAAAAAAAAAAAAAAAAAACTGTATAGCAGAAGGGTTGCTTGAAAAATAGTTCATTCTAGACTCTGTTCCATTCCAATATAAAATGTAGGTTAAGCCACTGCTCTGACACCAGTGCTTGTCAGTTTCATTTTACAAAGTTAAGTGGAGAAGTAAGCGGAATTCAGCTCTCCAATTAAAGTTTTGGTTGTAGCTCATTTCTTGGGATTATTTGCAAAAAACTGTAACCCTTCACCTGCTTGCTCATATATTGTATTGCTTTATTTCTATTTCTTCATGTTCCAGCAGGACTCTGAACCACTCCAGCTGTATTACGCAAAGCATTAAACCTTATTCCAGCAACAAAACTGTAAAATATTTATACTGGGGTAAAAATATATAGAATATTGCCAGAACAAGTCTTAATAAACGAGCTTAGTTTTTACTTAGCTTATTTAGGTAGTTATAATAGCTAGTAATAATAGGTACTGCTTTTAGGTCATATCTGTTATAGTTCAGTGCCATAGTTATCTAACATCGACAAAGCAGGTTACACTATTTTTGTTTTATTTTAGTGAGAAGATGGTAAATGTACTGTAAGGTGTGTACAGTAATCCCTCCTCCATCGCGGGGGTTGCGTTCCAGAGCCACCTGCGAAATAAGAAAATCCGCGAAGTAGAAACCATATGTTTATATGGTTATTTTTATATTGTCATTCTTGGGTCACAGATTTGCGCAGAAACACAGGAGGTTGTAGAGAGACAGGAACGTTATTCAAACACTGCAAACAAACATTTGTCTCTTTTTCAAAAGTTTAAACTGTGCTCCATGACAAGACAGAGATGACAGTTCTGTCTCACAATTAAAAGAATGCAAACATATCTTCCTCTTCAAAGGAGTGCGTGTCAGGAGCACAGAATGTCACATAGATAGAGAAAACAATCTCTAGCAAACAAATCAATAGGGCTGTTTGCCTTTTAAGTATGCGAAGCACCGCGGCACAAAGCTGTTGAAGGCAGCAGCTCACACCCCCTCCGTCAGGAGCAGAGAGAGAGAGACAGAGACAGAGTTTGTTTTTCAGTCAAAAATCAATACGTGCCCTTCGAGCTTTTAAGTATGCGAAGCACCGTGCAGCATGTCGTTTCAGGAAGCAGCTGCACAAAAGATAGCAACGTGAAGATAATCTTTCAGCATTTTTAGACGAGCGTCCGTATCGTCTAGGTGTGCGAACAGCCCCCCTGCTCAATCCCCATACGTCAGGATCAGAGAAAGTTAGCGCAAGAGAGAGAGAAGAGTAAGCAATCTAGCTTCTCAGCCATCTGCCAATAGCGTCCCTTGTATGAAATCAACTGGGCAAACCAACTGAGGAAGCATGTACCAGAAATTAAAAGACCCATTGTCCGCAGAAATCAGCGAACCAGCAAAAAATCCGCGATATATATTTAAATATGCTTACATATAAAATTCGCGATGGAGTGAAGCCGCGAAAGGCAAGCGCGATATAGTGAGGGATCACTGTATTTACAACATTTGAGCTGTAATTAAGAATGCTACTATTGAGACTAAAAGGCATTTAGAGAGGAATATAGCAGATAAGGTGAATTATGACTGAAAGATTTTTTTTTTAGTAATTAAAGGAATAGTCATGGAGCAGTTGAAGTGCATCAGGAATGCTAAAGGGGAATTAAAAAAATGCAGATAGTGTAATAGCAGATGCTCTAAACTCATATTTTTCTGAGGTCTTCACTTGTAAGGAAGTAGATAACATTCCAGGGTTAAAAGTGACTACTAAAGAGGAACTGACGAATTTGGAAATTGTAGAGGGAGAAGTACTGCTTAGAATAAATTGGCACAAATCACCAGGACCAGATAATATTTACTCTTGATTTCTTAAGGAGGTTAGTGAGTACATATATAAACCCTTGATGCAGATTTTTAGGAAATCGCTACACAACTGGGGAAATTCCAAAGAGCTGGAAAATGGCAATCCCGTTGTATAGAAATTGAGACAAGGTAGTCCTAAGCAACTATTGGTCGATAAGCTTAACAAGCATTACAGGAAAATATATTAGAAGAAATTATTAAGGATAAGAGTGTGCAACACATGGCAAGAACATTCAGCATGGTTTCAGAAGAGGGAGGTCATTATTTACCAAATGTTGGAATTCTATGAGGAAGTAACAAAATATGATCAAAGTGGAACATATGATATTTTATCTTTGATAAGGTGCCACATGAGAGGTTAGGCATCAGACTAAAAGAACTGGCAGTATATGGGTGCACAATTGGCTCAGACACCGGGAGCAGAAGGTTATGGTGCGATAAACCCCATCAGAAGTGGCTGATGTTAAGAGTGGCATTCTACAGGGGTCAGTGCTAGGGCTACTGTTATTATTAATATACATTATATAAATGATTTTGATAGGAATATAAGTAACAAGCTGGTAAAGTTTGTAGATGATACCAACATTAACAGATAATCTGGAATCCATTAAATCATTACAGAGGGACTTGGACAGCATACAGGCCTGGGCAGATTTGTGGCAGATGAAATTTAATGTTGGTAAATGTAAAGTATTCCATGTAGGAAGTAAAAATGTTAGGTTTGAATATACAATGGGAGGTCTGAAAATCGAAAGTACACCTTTATGAGAAGGATTTAGAATTCTTGGACTCAACACTGTGAACTTCCAGACAGTAGTCAGAAGCAATTTAGGAGGCTAACCGAATGTTAGGTTATATAGCAGTCCAAGGAGGTTTTACTCAAGCTTTATAATAAATGGTGAGGCTTCATTTGGAGTATTGTGTACAGTTTTGGTCACCAGGCTACACAATGGACATACTGTAGCAGCATTGGACAAAGTCCAGAGAACAGCAACTAGGCTGATTTCAGGGCTACAGGGGATGAATTATTAGGAGAGGTTAAAAGAGCTAAGCCTTTTCAGTTTAACCAAAAGAAGATTAAGATGAGATGTGATTGAAGTATTTAAAGTTATGAAGGGAATTAATACAGTGGATTGAGAATGTTATTTTAAAATGAGTTCATCGAGAACAAGGGGACACCGTTGGAATCTTGTCAAGAGTAAAACATTAAGAAGTTTTTCTTTACACAGAGAACCATAGACGTATGGAATAAGCTATCAAGTAGTGTTATGGACTTTAGGGACTTAAAATTAGACTTGATGTTATTTTAGAAGAAATAAACTGGAGAGGACTGGCAAGCTTTTTTGGGCTGAATGGCCTGTTCTTATCTAGATTGCTCTAATGATAAATGCAACTGGACTTCTGTACATCATATTTGTAGTCCGACATCATTGCTACAGTATAATTGGCAACTTATATAAATGTACTAGCCAACCCGCGCACCGCATAATAATGTATTGATGAGTGAACACTTCCATAAAGACACAGTTGTCCAAATGGGGTGGGTTTGAGGATATGACTGTTGGTTAATGAAAAGATGGAGCTCTGGAGAGGGCAACATACAATAGTCCGTGACTGACAATTGGAGGACCGCCGTCACATGCTCATTCAGCGATTCACATCCGCGACAAACATGATTTTTCTTAGATGGTCCTGCCGCGTCCACCCTTGTTCTCAAAGCATACACACCACCTGGTCATGTGCCCGCTCGCAAGAGCAACTCACAGAGATCCGCCCACCAACTCTAAGACCATGGTGTGTAAAACAGTTTGCGATGGTGGACGTGGTCGTGCGTCATAACCGAAAAGAATAATGAAAAGTCAATGTGGCTCAGAGGTGCATGTGGAGTGTAGCAGAGACGAACGCGAATGATGCCCTGTTTTGTGAGTTGCTGCGTCCGAGTTGGTGGGCGTGGCTCTGTGAGTTGTAGTCGTATCCAATGGTCTTAGAGTTGGTGGGCGTGGCTCCGTCTTGCGTGCTTCCATGGGTGTCTTGCTTGCGCTGGAGGCGGCTTAGTGAATTATATATATAGATTCCAGGTACTGACAAATTTAGAAATAATCATGCGTGTCTTCTCGCTATAGTTTTACAAGCATTCGTAACCAGTTCTCTGCTTATAGGGCCAGTGCTCCTATCATAAGTCAGTTGCACTGGGCACCAATGGAGAACTTTGTTTTACTTCTAAGACTTAATTGTGATATTAGGGTGTGTTTTCCAGTGCAGGCTTACTCCACCTACGTTTTGATATTGAGATTTGGAGAATTGTTAATTTGTTGGATTTAGAGAATTGCTTATTTGTGTACACGTATATGCTATAGACTAAAATGATTTAAAACTCTCCAGTGTCAATGCTCTGTGTATGTTTACCTGCAAGTTGGAGTTAACTGAAATAAAAGATTTTTTTTTTCTCTGCCTAGTGAAATGGGTGATTTGCAAAAAGCACAGTGTAAAGGTAATTGAGAAATATTCTGGCAGTAAGGAAAGTGTAGACCTTTGTGTAGGATGACAGGCCAGCTGGAGCAATATCTGAAAAGAAATACAGAGTACGTTTGGAAAAGTAATTTTGGGCACATTTTATCCAATTAATATACAAATATTTTAATATTTACAATGTTTGCATTGATGAGCGGAAAAGCTTTTGTGATTCTTATGTTTCAGCAGGTAAGTAGACAAACATGCAACCTCATGGCAGGATTTGGTTTCTTTTAATGGGGCCAGGTCATATGAGACTATTACTGACATATGATGTTAGAAAGGCCTACTTTTCATTCTCCGGACACAATTAAAAATTAATTCTCAGCAGCTTCTGCACAAAATTATGGATGTAGCAACTAGCTTAATGGAGTTACACTACTCCATTGTAAGCTTCAAGAGGGTTTAATATTAACGCACATTGAGAAGTTTGTAACCACATACAGAAAGGCCCATTCGGATGTTTTGGCTGAGGATGACAATATGAAGGTTTCATGATCCTTTTGAGTGCTTTATTTAATATCTGTTGAATACATGGAATGCCAGGCCCAACCAGTGGATGTGAGGATGCAGATAAGTTGGAGTATGTCCTACTCAATGAGATCCTGAAGAGCTTTGTATTCTGGAATTTAAGCTCTTGCCCTAAGTGAAAACACACTCTCCGATTAATTAACTACTGTAAAAAGTAATAATTATTTGCTTATGGAGTAAAGAAAAAATGAATGTGATTAGTGGGAAACTGGTTTTCAAGGAATTAGAAAGGAAAAATGTTATTTATATTACAACAGCCAAGGCTATAGAATTTCTTTTGATCTTGACTTTTCACTTAATGAATTCTGTATAGTTCTGGAAAAAATCCCAGCTGAGTATTAATACATTGAAGGAGATGCTATTTGTCCGTGTCAGTTTTGGAATGAAAAAAACTGCAGTTTCTATAATAACGCATCGAAGTAAAAAAGTATCATTGAGAAAGATTTCTAAAAGTGGAAAATACCCTTTCCGGTAAATGTGCTGACCCTGCATATAGTGAAATCAAGGTAGAATTAAATCAATAGTCCCTGAAACCGTGATACTTGAGTGCAAACTATTATACTAACTTAAATCTCACATTTTAAAAACATTTACAGTATCAGCATTAAAGCAAAATAAGACTAAATATATACATTGTAATGTATGAGTATCAGGATTGCCCTTCGATTCCCGGATATGTGTTCTGTGACCACTAAGGCACATTGCAGCACTCCAAAGCCAGACACAACTGCACAGACACAAGTCTGTTTATTTTCCCATGTACCTATCCAAAAGACTTCAACATTAGCATAAACGCAACACAATTCTTCTTTTCTGTCTTTCTTCTTCCACTCCTCCAGGTGAACTTTGTCCGTCCTTCATATCGGACTCCAACTTGCCTGGATGAGGTTGAGTGGCTTCTTTTAAGCTTGGACCTGAGAGTAATTTTGGTGTTCGGTCATAGCCCATTAGAAGCACTTTTGGGTCAAACTGAAGACTGAAAAAGTAGGGATTACTAAGCCCGGCAGCTCCCCTGGCGGCACCTGCAGAACCCAACAGGGCTGCCTAATGGGACTACAGGTCCTGGCATTCCCTGCAGATGTCCGTGTGGGAATCCTAGCCCATGGATGCTGCCATCTAGTGTATCAAGGGAGCATGCAGTCCTGACAAGTTGTCTCCATCTGTCCTTGCATTGCACTGGCTTCCGGACCAGGTAAGGATCCTAAACCTGTCCCAGCAGAAATGCCAGTGTACCCACTTTCATATTGGCATCTTGGGGAGGACTCCTGGCCAAAGTAGGATGATCCTTGCCTTCCTTTTCTTGCTGCTGAAGGGCTGGCCTACCATCTGGGTAAGGAATCTTGCCCTATCCCGGCTGGGACAGCTGCCCACATGCACCATCCATCACAGTGTCAAAAAGCTTTTCCATATCCAGAAAACAACAGCACATGTGTGCAATGCTACTGGTTCAGTGCAAAAAAAAAAAAAAACAATGTTTGTGAATGAATTCAGTCTTTTTTTGTTTGTTGTTGTTTAGTAGTGCAAAGAAGCATTCTTTAACTCTCATTCATTTGTCTAAATCCTTTAAAATATAAAATATTAGCTGTAAACAAAGTATAGCCAGTCTTCCAGAATTGCTTCCAGAATAAGTACTGTAGTTAACCACACTCCTGAGATTGAAAAGTTAACAACTACAATATGTAGTCATTGCTGGCATGTTGATGCTGGCTGAGGCAAGTCATACTGTATTTGTGCTACTCAACCCCCTTCATTTATATCCTTACTAGGAATGATTTCATACACTTAATTCATGTACAATATATGAACATTGTTCATAATAAAATACTCCCACAACACTGTACCTCTTCAGAAATAGACAAATTAATAAAAAAATATTTTTGGAAAAGTGTTAAAAAAGGGTTCCCTTCAAATCAATAAAATATGCAAACTAGTCAATAAAAGCAATGGAAATGTATAAATTGCTAACTGCTTCTGTTTGAGCAATGTATATCTTTTACTGAGTTGCGAAAATAGAATACAAAAATGAAACTCGGTTATTTAACTCATCCTTCACGCTTCACATTTTGGCAGTATCAAAACTCTGTCCTGTAAGCTGCAAGGCACCTTCTCTTTCTAACTAAACACTTGTATCGCAAAGTTAATCCGTATCTGTGATTGGTATCTTGAGAACATTCCAGAAATTAGCAAACTTTTTTACAAGATGACAATCAATATATGCACAATATATGTGAAACATCTGGGAAATTAATGCTTATTTTTCATAGAAAATTGGGTGGGAAAGTGCAGTTTTCATTGAGTTACCTTGAATAATGTGTGCTATGCAAAGATTTGAAATTTTAAAATCCTCCAATTAAAAAGCATTGGTAAATTTTCAAACTTGTCTCATGTAACCGAGAAACATTCTTTACGATGTCAGTAATTGATTAGTTTACTGTTTCAAATTTAACTTGAAAGCTGTTGCTTCATCTTGTGTGTGTGTATGTATGTATGTAGTTATGTGTACTGCCTGCAAGAACCTCTGCTACATCAGCTCACGTCTCCTTGGAATTATAGCCACTTAGTGACATGATGTTCATGAACATTAAAGTAAAAAATGCTATCTGCTTAACTTGTGTAGAAATAAATCTATCTATTATAAAAAGAAATCCTGTCCTGAAAAGCAAGACTACGATACATGATCTTTTCAGAAGACATTTTAAAGACCCGCGAGACCAAAGACACTCTCTACTTACAATCTACCCGCGAGACCAAAGACATGCCCTGCTTACAATCTATCAAATAGGACAAAAGGCAGCAAAACATTCAGTCTTGTGAAGGATTTGAGCATACACAGATCCAGGGCTCTCAGCGCATATAAAGCGTACAAGGACAGTACGTTATAAATGAATTGTCGACATCTAAGCGAAGAAGAAAGCAGTGCGGAGAAAAGAGACTCAATTGCGTTGGAAAGAAAAAAGAGCAAAAAAGAATAATCGAGGTGCAAATTCAGAAAATAAGGAAAGTAATTATCAGCCCGGAACAAGTGGAATTGGGGAAAAAAAAAGCACGTCCAATCTGGCTCAGAATTAAAAGACAATGAGTAAAAGACAAAGTAGAACTTCATAAAGACGTTTACAAACGTTGGCGCTAAACACATGCGGGGCAGGTTAGAGACTATGAAACCAGTGAAATTGGAAAGGCTCAAAAAAAAAAAAAAAACGTTGGCACTATACACATGTGGAGAAAGTTAAAGGATATGAAAGTAGGAAAATTAGAAAATATAAAAAAAAAAGTAAAGATCGCAGTAGCGCAAACAAACAAACTGCCTCATTTAACTATGCACCAATCTAACTTTGGTTTTGCACAATAATTACTATATTGCACCTTAACACTTAAGTAAAATTATGTGAATAAAGTAGAATTATTTATTATGTTCTACTATACTGGTATCTTTCAATCTATGACTTTTTGTTAATCTGATATTTTTCTAACTTTGCACAGTTTTTGATAAGTGGATCAGGATGCATTTCACTGCGTGTTGTCCTGTGTAACTTTGCATGTGACAAATAAAGAATCTTGAGAATTTCAAAAACGGAGTTTACTTCACATGCATTTATTGGTTACTTTGTTAATGTATATATATTTATCTGTTTGCTTATTTAAAAAGCTAAATTTACCCCAGGAGTCAAAAACGTTCTGTCTAGCCCTTGTACAAAAACCTAGACAAAAGCTGGGGTATCACCTTGGTAACCCCATGTACTTTTGGAACTGTGAGAGGAAAATAGCACAACTTTACAGACAGGAGTCCAATGCAGAACTCTACTTACTTTTTTACTTTGTAAAAAAAAAAAAAAATTATTAACTGCTGATGATGTACGTAGATCGTTTTGTCTGTGCTGAAATTTCTGAGAAACCTATCCTGACCTCATTAAAAAGATTCAGCATATTGGGACTCGCAAGATTACAAATATTGTTTTTACAAAAGTTCTGAAATAAAAGTGAAACTAATGAAAGAGCAACAATTCAAAGAAAAAAAATCTTAAAAGTGTGTATCCGGAAAACCAAACATAGGGGTTAGCGAGTAAAGCAAGCAGGGGCCGAAGCCCCCTAGTAAAATAAAAAACAACATACACTGAAATAGAAAAGATGCAAACAGAGAATAAACAAAATGAGTGCATGGTAAACAGCATAGGAAACCAATATAGATTTTTTCGAAATTAATGTTGACTGAAGAACAGAGCAAGGCATACAGAGAGGAGTCAAATCAAAACTTATCTTCTAAGGAATCCCCCAACCACTTTGGAATTTCTTTTAAAACTTGTATTTGATTTACTTCAGCCAGTAAGGTTTTCTCCCACTTTTCAGACCATTCTTTAAATTGGCTTAGTGTAAGCAAGTATGGTTGTGTACATGTAATGGTGGACCATCCAAAGCTGGTTTCTCTTTGGCATTAGCTCCTGTACCTTCTTTGAAAGTGTGAGTGGAGAAACATACCTGTGCCTGTGTTATCTTGATTGATTAGAGGTGTAGTTGGAATAGTTCTAATGTATTTGATCACAGGTAACTAGAATCTGCTCAATGACATATTCAGAAGGGTTTCTGACCTTCCTGGGATTTTTTTTATGAACAGCAGTGTTTGTGAGGAAGGAACTAAATATGGAAGTGATATTGTAGTTTGTTGATGGCATTCAGTATTTAAAAAAAAAAAAAAAAAAAAAAAAGTGATTTGGGACAAAACCAAATCTGTGTTTAGATTCCACTTTTTTTTTCTATATAAACTTTACATCACAGTAACATAGACAAAGCCACAGAGGATGAACCTGTGTCCTTATATATGTTGGAGTTGATGTTGTTATGCAAGGTAAAGAAGGGAGGAATGTTGTTAAAAAATATGAGGAAAAATGTAAATCTTATTTGCACCTAGTATCTTGGGCTACATAAAGTCTGTGGGAAATAAAATGAATGAACTCTCAGCAATTAAGAATACAGACATTGCAGTCTCCGGTGTTTTACTGCAGCTCTCAGCCAAGATTTCATAAAACTCTAGATTCTATAGTGGCATTGGATGTGCTTTAGCTCCAGATTCTGCAGTGGCATTGGCTCTGCTTTACAATATACATTTAGACAGAATCACCAAAGAAAGAAGCAACAAAAAAGGCAAAGAACTTTGTTTTTGTGAATGACAAGTAGTGCAATCAGAGAGATGATAAATGTTAAAGCACAGTTACATAATCCAAATATGAAGCTATTGTCATTGGACTCGGGCCATATTTACCTTCCAATGAAGTTTCCTTACTTCATAGTTTGGCTCTGTATCTCTTGCCTTTGGCTGTTGTTGTGATCACCATGGAGACAGTATTTTTTGTCGTTAGTAAACGTGTCACTGAAAAACAACAAGCCTTCATGGCAATCTTAAAAAAGATTTTAATCATCGTGTCTCAACTTTCCCCTGCCCCAAATAATTCAGTACACAGAAAAAGAAAATATGATCCCAAAATTGTGTTATGCTTAATGCCTAATGTTAAGAAAACAATGCACACAACTCAATGGCTGTGACTCCCATAAACAGATCTGGCCATTACCTGATGCACCCATTTCCCAAATCTAAATCTATCATTCAGCAACTCCTTGAGAATAGGGCTGTGCAGACTAGCTTACAGGAGAAGGACTTGGATATGCTCTGTGAGGCACACTGTGAAGAATTTTGGGGGGCTTGTTTACTGCATAGCTGACTACATTAACGCCTGAATGGATAATAAAGCAATTCCCACAAAGACAGTACTTTGCTTCTCCAAAAACTATGGATCATTAAGGACCTAAAGTACCTACTAAAGAAAAAGGACTTCATGTCAGAAAGTAAAGAGAAGAACAAACCGGAGCAGACAGAACTCAAAAGCAACTCGGCAGGGAGAAAAATTGCTTTAAGGAAAGCTGCAAAAGAACAGTGTGAAGGAGGTATGGAGTGGGATGATGAATATCACCAGTTATAAACAGATTGGCAAATATCCCTTCACTATGCAATTACCAATGAGCTAAATTTGCTTTTCCATGAGATTCATCACCCACCTACCAGTCAGACCGTTGTCTAACACTGCTAGCTTTTGTGTGCTGGCTATGGGAACACAAATCCTTGATGCTTACTTCCACATCCCCCCTTCATTTTCATACCTGAGGCCTACACCTCCAGTTTCCTCCCCAGACTATCTCTTTCAACTAACTAGATGAGAAAAGTGCTGGATAAGCTCCGACAAGACAGTTTGGCCTGATAACATAAGCTCATGAGTGTTCAAAGTATGTGGCAGACACCTCTGATGAGTCATACAGTGCCTACTCACCCTTCCCCTGAACATGCAGAGTTTTGCCATAACTAAGATAACAACCTGCATACTTTTACTAACTGAAAATGGGCTCTGTTCTGCTGTTTCTGATTTACAGGCTAGTAGTTCTCATACACCATATAGAGTCTGGTCCTGAAACTACTTTCTCTCTATTTACAGACTACCTCTGTCCTCTGCAGTTTCTCTACCAGCCGCATAGCTACCACTTTATAAGGTACACTTGCTTGGAAATACAAATCATCTGCTACTCCAATTGGCTAGATAGATAGATAGATAGATAGATACTTTATTAATCCTTATAATGCTAATAAGGCTAATAATGTACCTAAACCTTGCTGTATACAGACTGCAAATACAGTCAAGAATTTTAGTTGTTCTTTGGCTAAATATATGAAAGAGCAAAAACTAGTTTCACATTAATGTAGATCACAATAAGAAAATGATAATTAGTGGCAAAAAATACAATAAAATCTTAACATATTCTATATTCTGTACATTTAAAAACTACTATTAGCAATACAGTTGTCCTAAAGTGGTCACTAGTTCATCAAATACTATATGATTACTTATCAGTTAGCACCAAATATACCAGGTACTTACACAAAAACTGAACTTGAAATATACACCAATCAGCCACGACATTAAAACCACCTCTCTAATATTGTATATGTCCCCCATGTGCCGCCAAAACAGCTCTGACCCATCGAGGCATGGATTCCTTAAAACCTCTGAAGGTGTCCTGTAGTATCTGGCACCAAGACGTTCGCAGCAGATCCTTTAAGTCCTGTAAGTTGGGAGGTGGGGCCTCCATGGATCAGACTTGTTTTTCCAGCACATCCCAAGTCAACACCTTGAACTCTGTCATGTTCCTCAAACCATTGTTGAACAATTTTTGTAGTGTAGCAGGGTGCGTAATTGTGCTGAAAAAAAAAAGTCCACTGCTATCAGAGAATACCATTGTCATGAAGATGTGTATGTGGTCTGCAACAATCTTTAGGTTGGTGGTAGGTGTCAAAGTAACTTCCTCATGAATACCAGAACACCAGGTTTTCCAGCAGAGCATTCTCCAGGGTATCACGCTGCCTCTGTCTCTGCCAGTTTGCCTTCTTTCCACAGTGCATCCTGCTGCCATCTCTTCCCCAGGTAAACAATGCACACACACCCAGCCAACTACATGATCTAAAAGAAATACATGATTTATTGAACCAGGTCATCTTCTTCCATTGCTCCATGGTTCAGTTCTGATGCTCAAGTGTCCATTGTAGGCACTTTTGCCGGTGGACAGGGTTCAGTAGGGACACTCTGATCAGTATACGGCTACGCAGCCCCATAACAGGCAAGCTGCAATTCACTGTGTGTTCTGACACCTTTCTCTCATGGCCAGCTTACATTTTTCAGTAATTTGTGCTACAGTAGCTCTTCAGTGGGGTTGGACAAGACGGATTAGCTTTCATGCACCATGCTCATCAATGAGCCTGTCACCGGTTCACCTGTTATCCTTTCTTGGACCACTTTTGGTTGGTACTAATGACTGCATACCAGGAACACCCCAAAAGATACAATTTTAGAGATGCTTTGAATAAGTCGCTTGTCTAGCCATCACAATTTTGCCCTTGTCAGTGTCGCACAGATTCTTATGCTTGCTCATTTTTCCTACTTCTGTCACTTCACCTTCACAAACTGACTATTCACTTGCTGCTTAATATATCCTACCCTTTGGCAGGTGCCATTGTAATGAGATAATCAAAGTTATTCACCTCACCTGTCAGCGATGAAATGAATTTGTATCTTTATTATTACAGGTGTGTGTGTGTATATATGTGTATGTGTGTGTGTGTGTATATATATATATATATATATATAATATATATAATATACTGTATATATCTCAGTAGGCTTCTTTTTAAACATGTCACGTGCAAATGTCAAGTGTACACAAAATACCTGCTCTAGCTGCTGGAATATAAGGTGTTATCAGGCACGGGTAAGACGCGTGTCAAAAGAATTCTCAAAGTCCAAAAGTTTGTTTTAAAAGTATTTAGTGAAAGTTAAAGGCAAATAATCCATACAAGAATAAAAGGAAAAATAGTTACACACATAGAATAAAAGGCAAAAAAAAGGGGAAAAATGTATCTTCTATAAACTTAGCTTTTCTTGAAAGACTTTAGTTATTTCTATACCTAAAGGTTCTTAATTTCTTCTTCTCTACCTAAAGATTCTTAGCTTCTTCTTCTGTACGCTTTCCGTACGGCACAACACATAAATTAAGTGCTGTCTTCATATTCACTTCACACACTCAAAAGGCTAGTAAGCCGGTTGGCACAGCACATAGGCAAGTGCCCAGGCACGGTCACGGTTAAATGCCTCTACACCTTATACAAGGTAAGGCTGTCACTGAAGAATAATGTTTACTCCAAGCTGTTAGAAATGGCAAGAATATACCAATATGATTCTATTTACGGGGGTTATAGGAACCTCCCGTAGTTTATGCATTGTCATCTAATAAATATTCATGAATCTTATAGAACTAGGAAAATGGCTCTTACACCTGCTATAAGTCAAAGCCATGTGTATCAAGTTTTATTATGAGGTGGTTGTTTTATGAGGTGGTTGTTTTCTTTTAGTTATATTCCCTTTTTCCCTGCTTAATAAGGCTGGTTTTCTGCAGTTATGTACTTGACATAAAACTTACTAGCACTTTAGATGTCCTCAAAGAACCTTCCTTGAATTTATCTGGAAAATGCCCTGTCATTCCAGGTAGCTGCAGTGACTCCATTAGTTTATGCAGCATATGCATTTTAAGATCTTAAGACAATTATTTCAACACTGCCACCTTATCACTGATCTCAAATTTTGGGTGTTCTTTATAGATTTGAGGGTGTTGAATCCAAATTCAGCAACAAAATTGCTCTACCACATCTAGAGAGAGAAAATTTTTTAAAATAAAACAAAAAACACTTATTTTAGAGACAAAAATGATGTTAAAACATAATAATAATTTATTTTATTTTATCTATTTAATTAAATATTTAATATTAAAAAATCTGCGGTGGGTTGGCACCCTGCCCAGGATTGGTTCCCTGCCTTGTGCCCTGTGTTGGCTGGGATTGGCTCCAGCAGACCCCCGTGACCCTGTGTTCGGATTCAGCGGGTTGGAAAATGGATGGATGGATGGATGGATATTAAAAAATAATAATACTAAAATTAATTATACTTGGAAAAAATGATTGATTACACATAATTGTTTTAAGTATAATAACTGCTTTGTATTCTCAAGAAAATTGTGGCTCCCCAAACACCCCCATGCCCCCACTAATGCAGGCTGTGCAGTCATTTACTATTTGCTTACCTGTTACATGGTCAAGACAATGAATTAATCCTTGCATGTTTTTGTGACAGTTTCTCCCTTCTGGACAGTAAAAAGCATCTTTATAACCTTCTAAATATAAATTCCTAGATATTTTGAGGGGATACGTAGAGAGAAAAAAGAGCAAAAATCATGTAATAAATACTTGATTTTAGGATGTTTCCACCTCACCTAACATTAAGAATCCGTAAGACTACCATATTTACTTCAGATAATATTCTCAGCATGAAAAAAGACAACATTTTTAATTGAATCCAATAGCTCATGGAAACAGTTAATGGTACAGAAATTCCAAATTCAGAAATGGATTCAGCACACCTAAATTTATAAAGTACACCATGTTTTGTGTGGACCAGGGTTATGCTTAAATATTTTAAAATAACGAAAATTTTGAATCTAACACAGCTTGTTATTCCTATTTATTCCAATTTATTGTTGAAAAATAAGCAAAGAAACATTACACAATGCATTTAAAGAAAGTAATACAATTATTATGTAAAATTGTATATATAAAATTCAGTAGCGTAGGCCGCATTAAATGGATGGATGAGGGCTATGCTACACAGACGTCACATTTTTGGTGTGATGAGAACTACTGGTTGGTGTAGTATTTTAGAGCGCAAATTAAGTAGGTGAAGTGTATTTTGTAATATGGTAATTTACTGCAGATGTTATCTTCTTCCACCTGCTGTTTGTACTCTCATACGGTGTATATAACAGAACAGCAAACACTTTATTACACTTTGTTCAGTGGGGACCTGTTTTGCTGGGGCAGCAGCAGGAGGGCACATTGCAGGCACCACATACCTGTATGCCTGAGTTGACTCATCATATGTAGTAACGTGTTTAATTTTTAAATGGTTGTACTGTTTGAGCTGTCATCCATGTAAAACCAACCAATCCTAATTCTATTTTTTCTAAATGCTTACTTTTCTGATCCTCACTCTGTTTTTTACACTTGTTACTGCCTGTAAATGTTCACAGAATCAACACAGAAATGCTTAGAAAGTGCACTGGAGATTTTGTGGATTTTATTTAACATTCAGAAGAAGTTGTAGAAAATCAGATGAAAGTGTAGAATATTGCAATATTGGCTTTTGCATATTGATTTTTCTCAAGTATCAAATTGAATCAAAATTATATCAAATGACGTATTGCTCAGCCTTATCTTCAGCTAAGTAAAAATAATAGGGAAACGCAATCTATTTATACTAGTAACTCCCAAATAATTGTACTAATTCTTAACACTGACTGGATTGTTTGAACTTTTAGGGCTCTTTAATACTTCACACTCAACGCGTACGGGCATGCATCATGGCTGCCACACATGCCCAGTGTTCATTTGACGCGTCCTCTGAGCAGATCCTCAGAAATTAACGTGACGCGTATGTGAGTTGCAGTACCAGCAAAAAGTCGAGGACAGTGTAATAAAAGTTGGAATGTGACGTCAGAGTCTCTGTTTACTATCTACATGTGACAGAAAGCCTCTATGTGGATCCTACAGGATCGATGTGCGTGCTTCGATGTTTGAGGAATGGTTCAATGTGGTTAAGCAAAATGCCGACATACAGATGCATTTGTGGTGCTTTTATATTCAAGCGTCACATATTCCCGATCGTAATGACACGATACATTTTAAAAGTCTCACATACCATCTTTTGTGCCGTCAGTTTTGTCTGTGGCTTCCTCCTGACCTGACAGCAGTGGCAAACAGCAATAGATTACCACACAGAACACATTAAATGTATGATGTTCCAATTCTCTGCACATTTAAAATCCTTAGATTTATACTTGATATCACTTTCATGATGAATTGCAATGAAGTATGTTATTACATTTTACAGATAAATCGTTAATTTCGTTTAAATAATAAATACTGTTGTTAATTACACATATGAGGGCGACACGGTGGCGGAGCAGTAGCTGTAGTGCTGCTGTCTCAAAGGGAGTCACGTTGCTGGTATTCCCTGCCCGGAATTTACATGTTTTCTTGCTGGGTTTCCATAGGGTGCTCCAGTTTCCTTCCAAAGATGTTCAGATTTGGTGACACTAAAATGACGCCAGTGTATGTGAGTGTTTGTATTCACCTTACGATGAGCTGAAACTCCGTCTAGGAATTGTTTCTGCCTCATGCCCAATGCTATATGGAATGGGCACATCCCTGGATTGACGGATTTAATCATTAAACATCCTTTTCAGAGATATTGTGGTAAGGTGTCCTCGGAATTTAACGGAATGTTTAGGAAATTCACAACACAGTGAAGCCAAACTTGTTCTCACCATGATAATATCTTGCACTGCCACCTGGTGGATTCTTCCAGATTTACGTAAAGTACGTGCGCAAATATAAACATGCTTGTGTAGCAGTAACATCCACTGGAGCATGCGTCGCGTCGCGTGAAGTATAAACCTGGCCTTACAGTCCATGCTCAAAAAAGTTTGTGAATCCTTGTATTTTGTTACAGGCTGAATCTCATTTATGAGCAATAAACTGAATTAGAGATTTCTTGTTGCTGTAGATCAGATTTGCACAATAGTTACAAGGAATTATAGACCACTGCTCTTATATTCCCCTGTTAAATTTTTGTACGTTTTTGAATTCATTGTTCCCTCTAAGATAGCAAGCTATTCAGATCTAGCTGAAAAACCAAAGTGCTTGCTAAACATGCTTCATCAATGGAATGAAGCTTTGGTGTTGGTGTGCAATTCTTTTTCTGTTCGAACACAGCACTGCACATTTCTGCCAAAGAGTTCAACTTCTGTATTGTCCATCTGTAGAACATTGTCCTAGAAGTATTGTGAAACATCCAAGTGATCTTTTGCAGGCTTAAGACATGTTGCAGTTTTTATTTTGGAGAGCAGCATTTTTCTTTGTGATGTCCTACTATCAGCATCATTGTTGTTCTGTATTTTTGCTTTGCGCATCCTCCCCCTCCAAAACTTGTTGTCTATGGGGGAGGAGCGAAAACTTTAGATTCATCAAAAATTTTGATTTCCAGTTTTCGAAGGATCTCGACATTTTAGGCTTCACTGATACCAAAAACATTGATATCTTGATGATGGGTGTCTGTGTGTTTGTGTCTGTGGGTTACAGTTTCTTGAGGGCGGTCTAGAGCTAAAACAGCTGGATGGAAAAATGCCCAACTTGAAATTTAAGCCTGTTATGAGATGGTGATGTGCTGATTAGTTTTTGAACCAAATTGTGCAAGAGAAAAAGGCATTCTAGAGGAACCCTCAAATTTAATTTTTGATAATTTCTTGAGAATTATGGCAAATACCATGATTCTGCAATTTAATTATAAAATTCTTCTTCTCAATTGCTATCATAATGACCTATTTAATAATCAGCATCGGAGTGGTAAATAATTACTGAAATGTTACTGAATAGTTTGGGTAACTTGGTCCCTGAGGCACAAAGCCTACTGCCGCTCATGTCCAAATTAATTATTATTATTATTATTATTATTATTATTTTTTTTTTTACAGTGGCCAAATGAATAGAGACTTTGGCGAGCTCAAGAAATCTCTGCAGGTTCTTTACTGTTACCTTAGGAGTCTATTTCACTCTCTTCAGCATTGGATGCTGCACTCTTGCTATTATCTTTGCAAGATGCCAATTGCTAGGGAGAGCAGCAACAGAACTGATCTTCTTCCTTCTGAAGATAATTTGTTTTACTGTGGATTGATGAATACCCAGGCCTTTAAAAATGCAGCCTCCTCCACCATGACACTTTTTCTAAAGTTCTCTGATATCTTTATTAATCATGTTTTGCATGAACAGATCTTCTGTCATTAACCTATTTGTGCATGTTTTTAATAGGACATTCATTTCCAACCCACACCTTCAAGTACATTTCACTTAATGACCTCCTGACTCCAATTAGCTTTTGAAGAAATCATTAGTCTAGAATTTCACATACTTTTCCTAATCTGGACTATGAATTCTTGAAAGACACCTGAAGAACATTATACCTGAGAGAAATAAGGGGCACTGTCTTCAGATTGCTGCACATATCAAAAATCATTTGATAAGCATGTAATAAACCTAATAGTATGAACAGCGCCCGAGAGGCCAATCAAATGCTGAAGACTGTAGAAAAATGTTGTAATCACAGGGATTAACAAAGTAAATCAAATCAAAAAATGCACTCAGATTTAAAAGCATAATAATAATGATATATCATATATCCAAATATGCTTTTTATGTTAACATTTATCATGAGTTCCGTTAATTGACCTGTAAAAGTTACCAAGGTCAGCCAAATGACAATTGCTGTATATAACTGGGATCAATGTCATTTATATTTCAGTTTAATGAAATTTTGCCAGTACAGAGTGATTTCTGAAAATTTTCAGTTTATAATTAATTACTATCTTTGGTGAGTACTCCTAGACAAAAGTTGTTTGGTCCCAACAATTTGGTTAATTTTAGCCTTTTTAATCATAGTAGTATTTAAGTGTTATAATGTCTAAATTGTTTGGAATATTTTTAATGTTTCTTACACGTTTTAATATTTTTAACTGATGGAACAGCAATCACTTAAATATTTTTTGTTTCCTTTTATCCCACCCTTTCTGTGTTTGACTTGACATCCTCCTTAACCATTTTTTACTGCTAAAATACTGAAAGAACCTTTTAGGGTTGTCTTTTGCATTGTTAGCAATAATATTCTCTTGATGTATTTTTGCATTTCTGATTTTTCATTGTTATTTTGTGTGCTCAACATTTTGGAGTCGATTTTCTTTTGCTATAGATGAAGTACAGTAGAATTTTCTTTGTTAATTTGTTTCTCATGTCTCTGCTTATCCTGCATTGTTTTCATTTTAATTTTAAACCTTCAACCCTTCAACTATTTTCACTTGAAAAAGTACAATTCCATTTTTAAGGCAATGCTGAAAATATTCAAAGACTGTCTTTCTGTAGTTAAATATAGTTTTAATTTTCACTGATTTTTGCTCTGTTAATAAACTTTATTATCGGAATCAGAGCAAATGGTCTATAATCTCTGGATTATGAATACTGTCAAGTTTATTAAAACAATACATGGCTTCTCTGGTCTAACTAATTTGGTGGACTGAGTTAAAAACAATTATTAATTTATATTTCTATGAATTTCATCAATTTTAATTTACTATTTTTTGTGATTTCCAATTTATATTTAGGAATTAAATTAATCCGTTACAATAAAATCCACATATAAACTTCCATGTTTCTTACTCTTGTTAAATTGTGCATTAATATTCAGGTTTATAGCATATCACCAGTATAATGCTTCTGTCTGTTAAGCTTTTCATTTGGATTAAAATATCTTTACTAAGATATGGCTTTTTTTTCCTTTTGAATCATGTTTTAATTCTCGGTTAGACTTGTTTATCTGTCCATACTTTTGGGTTTGTCTATCTTTTTCAAGTAAAGTGTAATTATTTAGTATATCTATCTGTACGAATCATTCAGGCTTCTGTCACTTCATGGATTTTTTCCAGGTGTATCAGTTTCCTCCATTGTCCAAAACACATGCCTGGATTTCCTAGGGTGGACAGCAGTCTCCTGTGGTCTTGAGTAGGAATTACTAGATTTAGAAGGATAATTGAATTGTGTTTGCAGTTCTTTGAATGTTAAACATGGCATGCATTATTAGCTTGTTGTTGTTTATTAAATTAGTGATGATATGGAATGGTGCCTGCGTGCAATATTGATTTCTTGTATTGCTATTGGACTGTGTTGTATGACAAAGTGTATAGTCTATCCTATTTTTTAAATTCCATTTTATAGTTAATTGTTTATTAGTTAAAGAATAACTATATAAAAATGAAAAATACTATTTACATGTTGAAAATGTAATACTCTTTAATATAAATAAACTAAATCTTAGATTGCTTGAATAGTGTTTACATTTAAGTTGCAGTACCTCTACTGATGTGTAGGTGGTACTCACACAGCAGAGCAGAAATAATATAACTGCTGACTTGTACATCTGAGCTCGAGGTAATTAATAATTAACTGTATTTTTACTTTGTACATATTCCAGTAAACAGTGTAAATGTCTTTATATTCATTCAGGGCATGGATGTCTGTTTGACAAAGAAGGAAATGCATATCAAGGCTCTTTTCATAAGAATAAGAAGCATGGAGAGGGGCAGATTGCTTACAGGTAAATCATACATGTAGATAATCACACTGCACATGAGAGAAAAGGAGTAAGTAGTTACTAAAATGTTCTTGACAGAACAGGTACTGTTGATATTTAGTTGTTTTTTAGTAGATGTGCTGTTTGATTTTACACTTAGAGTGACCCAAATTACAAATCGACTCTGAACAAATAAATGCAAGTAAATCACCGTGTATACCCTGGCCCAGGTAATGTCTGGTTAAACAGCAAAAGCAAAGAAAGATTCCTAGTATCTGCAGATTAATTTAAATTAATACATTGAGCAGCAGCCACTTTTAATCTTGCTTCATCTTCTAAATTAGAAACTTAGATTCCTCTGGTGGGTTTTGCTTTTTCCCTGTGTGGTTACTAGGAATTATTTGAGGCCTGGTTTTTACTACATTCAGTTTAGCTTCTCCATCATAAACCAGAATCTCTGCAGCCTTCTAGGCAGACTTAAATTGCTGTTCAAAACTAAGTTACACAACTAACTATTTTCCTTTTTTTTTTTTTTTTTCCTTTGCTCAACCTACCTTGGTAATTCTGTGAGTGAAGCAATGGTGATGTGTATGAAGGTGACTGGATTTTAGATCAGCGACAAGGACATGGTGTACTACGTTCAGCAGACAGCTCAATATATGAGGTAAATATATATGATGCATGATCAGTTATGTTTATTGTTGCCAACATCTGTCTAGTGTTTTTGAATCTATCTAGTCTGCCTCTGTCATGTTTGTTCCAATCCGTGTGACCATTACATTTTTGGATTTCTTAATTTTCTCTTCAAGTTAGTGAGACATGAACATTTTGGGTCTCCCCCACTCATTGAATGTTGTATACCTCATATATCCAAAGCTCAGTTTGCATACAATCTTACTAGTCCACTTATCTCTGTGTAATACTTGACCTGTTTGACTCTGTATCCTGTACATTTGGCAAGTATGGCCTCTAGAATCAGTAGAAATGCACTTATTAGATCAGCTTAGACCAGGGTAACCCTGTATCTCTGTCATATTAATGGTATGACCTACATCTTACTAAATTTCTATTCACAGTGCAGAGTATACCTACTTTTACCAGCTTAGCTCCATGTTTACCGTATCTTTCTGGTGTCCCAGGCTCAGTGTGGCCTTCTCTTGTTTCCAGAATCCACACATTTCTACATGGTATGTCTTAAAGTTCTTTTTACTTAGCTAGGTTTTACTAGCATCTATTCCTTTCAACCTGCTCAGATTGTCATACCCCTCTTTGCATTTATAAGTACTCTCCCTAGTCTTTTTGTAACTATCTGTGCTTCCATAGATCTTAGTCTCTTGTGCTGAATGTGGCTAACATCTCGATTCATTGAAGACTAAACCTTTGTGCACTGCATGGCTGATAGGAGCTTCACCTTTCTGATCTGCTTTGGTCATTTTGACCTGCATCTTTTTGGTAACCTCAAGCCATTGTTAATGGAAATGTAGGATTTTTAGTGGATTGTGTTGTGTTCCGCATTGGTTTCCCAGGGTCAGTGTGACTAGCATCTTACTGTTACCTTCAGTCATCTTTTTTTTATCAGTTATTTTTTATTCATAGTAGCCTGCTCAGTCTCTCTATCTCTCTCTTTACTTTGGCTTAATCATCACCTACACTGGTTCTCCCTTCATAACTTTTTTTTTTTTTTTTTTTAAATCCTCACTTCACCCTACATGAATCTCCTTGGCACAGTTTGCTCTGTGTTCCTTCAAGTAACATATCTAGTACTTGTTCAGTTGGTAATCTTTGGATAAAGTACATCTCTGATATCATCACATCAGTTTGATCTCCATCTCACAGAAATGTCCTATGCATTTCTATGATCCCCTATACTTTGTGACACTTGCAGTTCCCTGCTAAAAGTGGTCTGAAATTATCTGGTCTTTTAGGTTCATTGTAACTTTTATATCTTAGGGAAGACTATACCTAAGTCTGCTTTGTCTGTTTCATTAAGTATTGCGCCTCTTTCCTCCATCATCTAGATGAGTCAGGCTTCACAGAGATTCTATGGTTCCATTTTAACTCTACTCCACTAGATGCCGCTTCTGTATCATTGATGCAATGAAACCTTGCAGCACAGGGGTTATTTTGTAGGACTTTTACATTTTCTCACTTAGTAGATTATCTGAAATATATTGAAAGCTCTAGTTAACTAATTTTATTACTGTTTGTGTTTAGATTGTGTGTTGCTTTGCACCCTTAAAAATGAATCTGTCTTAAACACTCATGCTTCAATGATTTAAACTAGGGACCCTGTCTGACAGTATTTTATTTTGAGCAACAAAATTTAACACAAACCATACTTGAGAAGTATGTCACTGCCTTGTCTACTCTATCCTTCAAATCTGCAGGGTTTTCTTGTGTCAAGTCTGTCTGTGAAACAGGGTGGACCTTTAGCAGCAATCATTTTCCATCGTCAGCTTTGTCTGTGTGCAGTGACCTATTTATTTTCAGACTTCTGGGAGGGCTTTTTCTCCTCCTGCTGTCTCCACTAAGCCTTAGTACAGTAAAGCACATATTCAGCCTGCCGGCAAACCACCCAGCCGTTATAATTTGAGCTGAGCTCTTGTGCTATTCTAAGCAAATCTGCAATCTGGTACACTCTCCAAATAAGCCTTGTGTTGTTATTTTATGTAAACTGTGGTAACATTCCCTCATTTATCACAGTTTTGCAGAAAATTTCAATTCACCATCTATTTATCCTGTGATTACTGCCTTTTATTTTGTGAGGGATGATATGTAATCACTTAACTGTAATTTGCGTGGCGCTTTCTTGCATTGACTTTTGCTTTTGCATTAGAGATCAAGAAGAGAGTTGTGAGGGTCCAACTTGATTGTTTTCCCCCTGATACCTTCATAAGTTTTTATAGCTATTGGATTTTTTTTACTTTTTGCCTTGAGCAGATGGCAGTTTTTTGTAGCAATGGAATGCTTAATCTATTAACTGCTAGGGTCAATTTATTATCTACATTTGTTAAATTAGTAGAGGGATGTTTCACTTCCTGATGTGTTCTTTCTTTCTGCATTTGTTTTGACTTAAGTAATAGCTGCACATTGTCTAGTGTTAATATGACAGATTTTGTATTATGCCTGTAAAAAGAACTACATTGTGTTTTTTTTTTTATTTTTTTTTTTTATAAATTGTTTTTGAACCAGATCAGTCATACTGACAAATGTCCACCAAAGCTGTGTCTCTGACAATTAAATCTATGTTAATGTATGATTAGATATTATTGTTGCTGGATGTAATGTTAGTTGGAATATTCTCAGAAGCATAATGTTTGTTGGCTATTGCTATTGATGTGTGCAATAAATGCTGAACTGTTCACCTGCAGATGTAAATTTAAGGAGAACAGAAAAAAGGCAAGTCCCTCCAGCTTATGTGCATGGATGGTATTCTGAACCCTGACATGTGCATCGATTAAATGCTGCCAGTGAGACATGAGGTGAAGAATTTTGGATGGAGGGCAGATGTGTATTGATTTGCTGTCTATGTCACATTTTCTTATCTGAATTTTGTGCACCACTTGCCTTGGTTTCTACCAGGGAACTCCCACAGTAGCACAGAAAAGAAGATTTTTGTCTGCTTGTTTGATACGGAGAGAAAACTTAAATCTTTTGCAACTTACACTAAGTCCTGGAACACTTATTTTTCCATGACTATAGTTGCTTCTCTCTGGTCCATATCCTTCATGTGTGTGAAAAAATAATTAAAGTGAATACAGTAAAAGCTGAGATTCCATGTGTAATCAACCAGCAAGCCACATTAACCAACATTTGATGACCCATTATACAACAATATGGGAGTACTCAACATTGCTGCATAGATGTTACAGCAGATTTCTTGAACCCAATTTCATCTAGCAGTTACATGGTTCTCCTGGTTACCTCCTTCTTGTTTACCATCTGTTCAGTGTTCATCTTGCACAATGAATTTTATTTGCATGATTTTTGATGGGATGAAAATACTGAAAGGATCTTTTTTTTTTTTTTGCTATATGCGCCCATTACTTAGTAAAGCTACCTATAGCATTTCAATACTGTGTATTCAGAAAAGAAGAGAGAAGACAGGTTCCTGTCATCCGTAATTTGTAATGAATTATTTTATACTGCAACTTGATTAAACCTTTTTTTGCCATTGTTATTTAATCTTGCTCATTACTCTAATGCATATTTAGGATTTAGTATCATTATATCAGGCAGAAGTCTATAACTGCTACCTGCCTTATTTTACTTTAAAGTTTCCAGATATTGCATCTTTTGTTGCATGTACACCCTTATCTGTCGACTGAAGTTCTTTGTGTTCACTTGAAAAATCATGAATGTGTTAATGCAGCAGCGTCACTCTGAGGCTATGCCTGTCTATACTTCTGCAATGGAAACAGTCTGTCATGTTAACCTGTGTTGCTGCATAAGTGAGCATTAAAACCTATGAGAATAAAAGCCATCTTCCTTTCTCGTTAACTTTTTGCATTTTTTGCCTCGTATCTATAACAGGGTTTATAACCATTTAGTCATATTTTATTGACATGCAAGCCTTTTAATGCAGTTGTATATTTCAGGCTAGCAGCATTAAAGCTGTACACATGACTCTGCCACCTCATAATAGGTGTACTACATGTATTAGGCATCATTTGGGATGTTGGAAGAAAATGGGAGTCATTTTGGAAAAAAAAAACATTGCAGAAACATAACCATGGAAAGTCGATCAACAGCTGAGTTAATCTTAAAATTTCGTAAGAAAATGAAGCAACTTCAACTTTTTTGGTCTTCACGTGCAATCAGTTTTTGAGTACCTGCTAATTTTCTAATTTTATGAGATAAATTATTCTAGACTCTTGCAGACTCCAGTGACTAGAATATGGATTGGTAGTCTGTAGCTTCAATGGAACATTGTCAGATGATATTGAGTTTAAGGTTCATTATTACAGCTTATTCAAATAACAACAAAGTTTTTATTAATTTCAGTAAAGTACATTTGGATAAGTAACCTGATTTCCTTTTGTTCCCATGTTATTAAGTGGAAACGGCATTTATCAACACAGGAGACTGAATAAATTAAATGATCTCTCTGGCAGCCAATATACATGTTTTTTTAATAATTAAGGAGAACTGGTGAAACAGATTGGTCAGAGAGTGATGGAAATGGGGCTTTTAGTCAAGTTTCCTTTACGCAGTTTTTTTTTTTTCCCCCCAATTATGGACAGTGCATTATTAGATGACAACTAGATTCCAAGTTGACTTCGAAAAGCCTGTGACAAATAAGCAACAAAAAATGAACACAGTGAAAAATCCACACAGCTAATGGGCTGTTCTTCCCATCTCGGGCAACTCTTATGATGCTGTGGGGGAAAAAAGTGCTAGTATTTTGTAGACACATAAAATGTTAAAATTCTATAAGTTTTAAGTGTTGCCCCTTTGCTTTAAGTGTTGTTTCCTTTGAAGAGCTTGCCGTTTCTTCTATACATAAAGCATTTTATGTTACAAAGAGAAACAGAGTATATGATTTTTATATTGGTGTATTAGATAGATAGATAGATAGATACTTTATTAATCCCAATGGGAATTAATGTCTTTCTGTATTGTCTTGTTTATGATCTGTGTGTAATAAATGAACCTATACCCATTTAAGAATACTGCACATGCAAAAACAAACAGGAAATGTGTATTACTGTGTTAAATGTACATCAACTGTGCATTATAAGTGATCCTACCCTTTAAGGATATTGCCCAGAGTGCTGTGCAGTTTGAAGGAAGAAGAAAGATGGAAAAAATACCTCCTATTGAATCTTTTTTCATTAACAGTTTGACAAGAGATAAAGAGGTGCACCTGTGTACACAATTAATCATAAAAAAATTATTTTATTTGTTAAAAGAATTTAGTCTGAAAGTGTATAGAAATACTGTACATTAAGCCAGTATCTGCTAAAATTATCCAAATTTTTAATCCTAAACCATTGTAGATTTTTTGAGCACATTGTACACTTTTACATCCAAAATAAAGATATGTCCAGTTTAATCACTCTCTGTAGCAGTTATTACTGACATATGGATGGCTGCTGGTTTTAAAATTGTGAAGGATTGCACAGTACAAGTACACTTCTATTTACATGGATCAGTGGTTCCCTCTTGATTTGTGTTCTGTGTATAGTGTGTATATTGTACCTCCTTAAATCGTATGTTTTGTTATGCTACATCTACCTTTCATTTATCTTCTTCTTTCGGCTGCTCCCGTTAGGGGTTGCCACAGCGGATCATCTTCTTCTATATCTTTCTGTCCTCTGCATCTTGTTCTCTTACACCCATCACCTACCTGTCCTCTCTCACCACATCCATAAACCTTCTCTTTTTCTCTTGCCTGGCAGCTCTATCCTTAGCATCCTTCTCTTCTGCACATGTCCAAACCAACACAATCTCGCCTCTCTGACTTTGTCTCCCAACTGTCCAACTTGAGCTGACCCTCTAATGCAGGGGTAGGCAACGTCGGTCCTGGAGTGCCACAGTATGTGCAGGTTTTTGTTCCAACCCAGTTCCTTAACGAGAACTCAATTATTGCTGATGAAGCACATATTGCTTAAGTGACATTTTAATGCTTCATTTTAGTGGTCTCGCTTGTTAAGGTTCTCCAACCTTAATTGCTTATTTCAATCTTAAACTGCTGCATTCAGTGTTTTAATTGCTCCTTATTAGCAATAAGATGTAAAACAGGGGTAGGCAATGTCGGTCTTGGTGAGCCGCAGTGGCTACAGGTTTTCATTTAACCCAATTGCTTAATTAGAAACCAATCATTGCCAGTCTCAGACCTTATTTAATTTTATCGCTTGTTAGTCTGTGCAATGTAAGGCTTTTATATCGTAGATTTTTTTCCTTTCCAAGGATATCATCCAAATGATTTGAAGCCTAAAACAGATCATTTTCAGTCTGTCACATTTTTCTATTAAGTGTTTTATTAAACCAAACCGTGCATGATGAACACACACAGATGTAATTGGAAAAAAGCTAGCTGGAGAACTGCTGGCTGCTTTGTCTTTTACATCTTATTGCTAATAAGGAGCAATTAAAACACTGAATGCAGCAGTTTAAGATTGAAATAAGCAATTAAGGTTGGAGAACCTTAACAAGCGAGACCACTAAAATGAAGCATTAAAATGTCACTTAAGCAATATGTGCTTCATCAGCAATAATTGAGTTCTCGTTAAGGAACTGGGTTGGAACAAAAACCTGCACATACTGTGGCACTCCAGGACCGACGTTGCCTACCCCTGCTCTAATGTACTCATTTCTAATCCTGTCCATCCTCGTCACACCCAATGAAAATCTTAGCATCTTTAACTCTGCCACCTCTAGCTGTGCCTCCTGCTTTTTCTGGTCAGTGCCACCGTCTTTAACCCATATAACATAGCTGGTCTCACTACTGTACTTTAGACCTTCCCTTTCACTCTTGCTGATATCCGTCTGTCACATATCACTCCTGACACTCTTCTCCAGCCTGCCTGCACTCTTTTTCACCTCTCTTCCACAATCCCCATTACTCTGTACTGTTGATCCCAAGTATTTAAACTCATCCACCTTCGCTAACTCTACTCCTTGCATCCTCACCATTCCACTGACCTCCCTCTCATTTACACACATGTATTCTGTCTTGTTCCTACTTACCTTCATTCCTTTCCTCTCTAGAGCATATCTCCACCTCTCCAGGGTCTCCTCAACCTGCTCCTTACAGATCACAATGTCCTCAGCAAACATCATAGTCAATGGGGACTCCTGTCTAATCTCATCTGTCAACCTGTCCATCACCATTGCAAATAAGAAAGGGCTCAGAGCTGATCCCTGATGTAATCCCACCTCCACCTTGAATGTATCCATCACTCCTACCGCAGACCTCACCACAGTCACACTTACCTCGTACATATCCTGTACAGCTCTTGCATACTTCTCTGCCACTCCCGACTTCCTCATACAATACCACAACTCCTCTCAAGGCACGCTGTCATATGCTTTCTCCAAGTCTAAAAAGACGCAATGCAACTCCTTGTGGCCTTCTCTATACTTCTCCATCAACAACCTCAGAGTAAACATCACATCTGTTGTGCTCTTTCTTGGCCTGAAACCATACTGCTGCTCACTAATCATCAGCTCACTTCTTAACCTAGTTTCCACTACTCTTTCCCATAACTTCATGCTTGTGGCTCATCAATTTTATCCCCCTGTAGTTACTGCAGTCCTGCACATCCCCCTTATTCTTAAATATCGGCACCAGTACACTTCTTCTCCACTCCTCAGGCATCCTTGCACTTTCCAAGATTCTATTAAACAATCTGGTTAAAAACTCCACTGCCATCTCTCCTAAATGCCTCCATGCTTCCATAGGTATGTCATCTGGACCAATGGCTTTTCCATTCTTCATTCTCTTCATAGTTGTCCTTACTTCCTCCTTGCTAATCAGTTGCACTTCCTGATTCACTAACTCCACATCATCCAACCTCTTCTCTCTCTCGTTCTCTTCATTCATGAGCCTCTCAAAGTACTCTGACCATCTGCTCAACACACTCTCCTCACTTGTGAGTACGTTTCCATCTTTATCCTTTTATTACCCTAACCTGCTGCACATCTTTCCTAGCTTGGTCCCTCTGTCTAGCCAATTGGTACAGGTCCTTTTCTCCCTCTTTAGTAGTCCAACCTCTCATACAACTCATCATACGCTTTTTCTTTAGCTTTCACCTCCTCTCTCTTCACCTTGCACCTGATCTCCTTGTACTCTTGTCTACTTTCTGCATCTCTCTGACTATCCCACTTCTTCTTTGCCATCCTTTTCCTCTTTATACTCTCCTGTACTGTGCAGTCTTCAATCTCCTTCAGATTGTCTCTTCTGCATAGGATGTAATCTACCTGTGTGCATCTTCCTCCACTCTTGTACGTCACCCTATTTTCCTCCCTCTTCTTAAAATACGTATTCACCACAGCCATGTCCATCCTTTTGGCAAAATCCACTATCCTCTGACCTTCTTCATTCCTCCCCTTGACACCATACCTACCCATCACCTCCTTGACTTCTCTGTTCCCTTCACCAACATGTCCATTGAAATCCGCTCCAGTCACCACTTTCTATCCCTTGGGTACACTGTTCAGAACTTCATCGAACTCCTTCTTTCTCATCCATTGCACACCCAGCTTGCGGGGCATATGCACTAACAACATTCATCATCACATCCTCCAATTTCCAGCTTCATAATCATTACTCTGTTGGACACTCTTTTCACCTTCAGAAAATTCTTGACATACTGTTCCTTCAGAATAACCCCTACTCCATTTCTCCTCCCATCCACACCATGATAGAACAATTCAACTGGCCTTACTCCCCTTCCATTTAGTCTCTTGCACATACAATATATCAACCTTCCTTCTCTCCATCATATCGGCGAACTCTCTCCCCTTACTAGTCATACTGCCAATATTCAAAGTTCCTACCCTCAGTTCCACTCTCTTTACCTTCCTCCTCTCCTCCTGCCTCTGGACATGTCTCCTCCCTCTTCTTCTTCTTCTTCTTTGGCCAACAGTAGCCCAATTTCTGCCAGCATCTTGTTGACTAACAGTACTGCTGGCGGTCGTTGTTAAACCGGGGCTCGACTGATCCGGTATGGAAATTTGTATTGTCCACATATTGATTTGACAAATTTTACACCAGATGCCCTTCCTGATGTAACCCTCTCCATTTATCCAGACTTGGGATGGGCACGAGGAAACGCACTGGTTTGTGCATCCCCTGTGGCTGGGTTATCTACCTTTCATTTATATTATCTAAAAAAAATACTACTTTGTGACAGTTTGAGGTCCCTCTCATCCCTTTGAACCCTCAGCCAGATAAAAGTCCAATATTATTTATTTGAACAATAATGTGCACAAAGCACCACCACTCCACTATACTCTTCAATAAATCAGTAATTACAAATACAATAAACAAATCGCAATCCTCCACACCTCCCAGCAGCTTAGTCACCCAACCTCCCAACTCCGCTCGTCCGTTTGGGATTTCCCACAGTCCTTTATAGTCCATGACCCGGAAGTGTTTCTGAACCCTCAGTCCATGTGACTTCTTAGCACTTCCAGGTCAGATCAAAACTCTTCTTTTTCATCCCGGAAGTACGTCATTTCTTCTGTCCATGTGACTGGGACATACTTCGGGGTGTAGGGAAAATAGTCCTTAATCCTCCCTGCAGTGTCCTCTGGCAGCCCCTTTGGTATCCAGCAGGGCTGTGAATAAACACTCCATTGTCCATGATTCCCTGCTGGCATTCGGGGCACTTCCACGCTACAGGGAGGGCTCCATTTGGCAGCCTGGGGGTATTGGCTGGGATGAATGGCCGGCCATATCCCACAACTGTATTTATACTGTGCAACCCAAGGTCAAGGAGGGGTACGCCAGCAACACTAATTTTTCTTAAGCACATTTGTCATCTTGCACTTTTGGCACCATGATTTTGTCCTAAGTGCTTTTGTTCTGTCACTTTTTCAATAATGCAAGTTATCACAATTGGCAGATATTGTGAAAAGTGACATAGTGGCAAACATGAAACTAAGAGAAGAGCTGTTTTAGGCTAATGTTTGTATGAACAATATTATCCAATGTATATTTAAAATCACTTTGTAAAATGTAAAAATTAAATATTCTTACATGATGCCAAGTGAAGTACATGCCGGAAAACTTACCACGTGCCTGCATTATCATCTTCACCAGTTGTGCTCTTATGCCTCAGACCTCAGAAATAACTTTTAATTAAAAACAGATCAGTGCTAAAGGCACCTGTAAAGGTTCAAGGAAGCCTCATGGTTGATTGAATGCAAATATTGATATCTGTTCGTTACTTTGCCCTGATCATACATAAAGCTGCCATGTGCCATTTTAAATATGGCTGCTGTTTCTGCTATCTCTCTCTCTCTCTCTCAATTTAAGTGAAAGAATTAAGTTAACAATTGACAAATTGACAGGAAAGGTACACAAATGCCCACATGAAAACACAGAGAACAGTTCATCTGAATCAAGGAATGTTAATATTTAATAAAATGTTATGTAAAAGTAATGTTAGTTTGCAGTTAGTTGGACAATTGCAGTGTATTGTCTTAAACATAATGTACAGCCACATTTTAATAAATAAAAACCCTAGCATTTTTGATTGTAATAATTGCAAAGGTTGGTGGTAATAATTGCAAAGGTTGGTGGTCTGGAGGATGAAAAGGCTGAATTTTCTTGTTGCCTGGGTAACACTTCAGCCTTGTTTCAAGCAAAGCAGATTCACATAAGGAACAAATGTATGAGTAGAATACAGTAAATTTCAATGAAATAAATATTGCACCCAGGACCACCTGGAAAGTTATATTTTTTACCTGTGCAGCCTGTATTGATTTAGGTTCCCTGCAAACATGAATTATTCCAAACAGGTAAAGTGAATGCAATATGAAATATTTTATAGTAGGACTACACAAGATTTAATTGTTTTAGTCATTGTGTTAAAATACTTATATCTAGTGTTGCTATCTTGATCTGAATCATCTATGTGACACTTATAGACAGCGTAGCTCCTCGAATCTGAAAAGAGGATTCAGGGTCAGGCCTTTCTGTTGAAGAAGATGGAATTTAGAATTGGCCATAAACATTGTAGCCGGTGTACTCCTATCAAATATATCTATTGATGTAAGAGGGCATGATGAGTGATGCTGATTTCTTTTGAAGTCGGCATACTATGCATGTTTCTTGAGTATGGCCTGTGTGTATTGTTTAAGCCTTTACTTATATACAACAAAAATCTAAACAAATTGTTACCAAAACAGACTGAGAAATATAATATAAAGATTGCAATTTCAAAAATGGAAAAGGGTGAAATCCTTGAGATAAAAGCATCAAAAATATGTTTGATATAATATTCATATTTGTTAGACTTACTTAGTGTATTACTTAGAGGTTCCACATTCCTATTCAAATTTCAGATCCATTTTAATGTGTAGTATAAATTGAAGATTCAGAACTGAATTGAAAGTTTCAATATGTCCAATCAGTGTTGTTGTGTCTTTGCAAACCTGGCATGTAATATCTGTACTGTTTTTGTCATGAAAATTCTGGTGGGGCCACGCCAGAAGCTTCCTAAATGTGTGAAGTCTTCTAAAACATAAACATTAATTTACCTAACTACCAGTAAAAATATATTTCACTCTTGTCTGTCTGAATGGAGTAACATCATTGTGATACCCTTTGATATCTCTGTCATCTGACAAAATATAGCCATAAGATTTAAACACGAAGTAGATTGCAAGCCTTGCAATCAACAGCTGCTCAGAAAATTGATATTTATATGAGCTGCCTAATTTGAAATGGTAATAGTACAATTTTAGAACTGAATGGATTTGAGTTGATAATGGACAAGCCCCAATAGCATGGAAAGAAAACACAGATTACACACATTGCAGAACTCCAACTGAACACCGCATATCCAGTAGTGGCACTGACTATTATGCAGCCAGGTGTTTGCAGGTCAGTGCAAGGCAAGCCACATCAGAATTCTGTACTTCTTTGAAACAAGAATATTGTACTGCTGGCTTCTTTTCATTGAAGTGGGAAGAGTACAAAAAAAAACAAGCAGCAGTTGTGCGTGAAAATCAAGGTGCAGCCAAAATGTCTTATGAACAATGCATTCCTCATATTGGTCTTTTTTTTTTTTTTTTTTTTCTTTTTCCAGATTACTGTTTCTACCTTTAAGGTTGTAAATGTTACTAGACTATTCCTACCTCTTTCATGTGTGGTAAACACACAATTAAAAAAAATAAACAGCAAGAGGCAGCTATCGTTTACATTGACCTTTAAGAAGGCTGGACAAATGCACACAACTAAGGGCGTATAGAACACTTCAGGGCTAGTTGGTTTAGCCCTTCAACTGGAAACAGGCTTGTAACACCGACAGTTTCACATACTATTAGAAGCAATATTTTTCTAGATAAGTTATTATATTAAGCATACTATAGAAAACTGAAAGACAAAACTGGAAACATTCAACTAGTTGAGCAACAATTTAGTGCTCAAGTAGATCATTAATGGTCTAATGGTAAATTTGTGCATACCAAATGCAGGATCATACACACCCATGTGAAAAGGTATGTACAGTACATCCTATGGAAACCGTTGACTTTTTTTTAAACATATTTGAACAGGCAAACAGAAGATCTTCATGCAAAAATATATTTGAACTATAGTGACAGCACTGTTTCTGCTACAACCTAGATCGTGCACACTCAGATTGTTTTCCCCCCACTGTGTTTTAATCAGTTTTAAATCAGCATCTCACAAACTATGAAATGCAGAAAGCACAGGGATTATAAATACAGCTTAGATCACAGCTGTGAGACACCAGCTGCAAGCAGATTATTTTAATTTGACATTTGTATGTCAGTGCAAATATCTGCACAGACTCGCCTAATAGCTGCAAGCACCCAGCTAAGTCGTGGCTATGTTTTGCCAGTATCAGGTAGGATCACAATGCCTGCCTTAGTTTTCGATGATTTAAGCTTTTGTAGCCTTGTTGATATCTGAATTTTCTTTTCTGATCCATTTTAGCAATTTTGGCTTTGAGATTTATTGTTTACTATGTCAATCACCATACTGCATTTTGCACACTTAAAAACACACCTTCTCAGCACCATAATTAAAGTGCAATTGAGAATGACACTGTAGACCACTCATCTTGGATTAAAGTAAATTGTATAAATTTCAGAACTGCAAGTCTGATTTTCTGCCTCAAAATAAATGCATTATTAAATCTTCTTTGAAGTGGGAAATGAGAAGAGAACTTGTGAGGAGAAGGTTATGTTATAAAGGGAATTGCAAGACAGGGTGGGACAAGATAATAAAAAGGGAGCGGGTCTCAACAAGAGCCTTCCTGGAAAAGGGATGTGTTAAATAAATAATAGTCTTTCTCACAAGAACAAAAAAAATGAGCAAGGCAGCAGTGTAATAAAGTATGTACAATTAAGCCAAATGTACAATTAAGCTGACTTAAGATAGAAATATAGGGATCAAGTGGTGGAGAAAATAATTGTAGAACATACTAAATATGTATTACATTTGAACTCTTGAAATGTAGTGGTGTGGTGAAAGGTCTGACAAGGTTCAAAAACAAGACAGGCTAGCAGCTTTTTTTTTTTTCTTCTCCCCACATTCAACAAAATCTTAGAAGAATCCATCAATTTTCTAAATTTGTGTGTTACTAAGTCTTAGTAAGCCCTCACCGGAACACCCAGACTAACTCAAATGTGGATAGTTTAGAATAGCTAGGCAACCTAGCTGCACATGAACATGGAGACAACTTGAAAAGTCCATTCACAAGGCACCCCAGTTGTGAAATAAACCTAGGCACAAGTGCTATAAGGCATCGGTACACCTGGAAGTAGAAGGGTGCCACTGGGTGAAATTGGAGGTAGCTTAGTAAATTATGGCTACCCTTGGTTAAAACTAAGAAAACGGCCCCTATCAATCAAACATGTAAGCACAAGAATTTAGATGCAATTTGTTAGGTCAAAAGCATGTAAGGACAAAATGAATGTCAAGTGTCTTCGCAACTTTCCTTGTTGTTTAATTTTCAATAATTTGTTGTATCTGCTTTCCAGAGAACAAAATTTGTATAACTGTCAAATCAAGCACATCAAATAGTGCAGTGAGTACAATTAAGTTTAACTTTAGTGAAGTCATTTTTTTCAGCAGATGCGCCAGAGTCTAAAATGGATAAACTTTGATAAACTTTTAAATGTGAGGCAGGTTGAAATAATTTTGCATCTAATGCAGAATATGTTCATTCCAAAATGTAGAAATAGTAAGAAATTAAAGAAATCTTCACACTGGATAAATAACTAGATTAAAAAGAAACCGGAAAAAAAATAAGGTGTGTAAGATAGATAACTCCAGGGCGTATGAGAGCAACATTTAAAAGGCTATTAGGAATGCTAAACGTCAGCTGGAGAGATATATTGCAGATAAGATGTAAAATGACAGAGATTCTATTAGTATTTTAGTAGTTGAAGAGCAGTCAAAACTAGAGTGTATTAAGTATACTAAGGGCAAACAAAAATATGTAGTCTTTGAACTAACAGATGCTCTAAATTTGCATTTTTCTGAATTTTTCATATGTGAAGTAGAGGATGATCTCCCAGCAGTAACAGACAGTGCCAAGGAGGTACTTAGTGATTTGGAAATTGTTGAGGGAGAAGAGCTGAATGAATTAGAAAGGTTGAAATCAAACTGTAGCGGGGCTATATTGTTAGTGTTGTCAAATGTCAGTACTGAGTGCGTCTCGTTTCCATTGTCCCGTTTGCTGTTTGTGTGTGTGTATCAGTAAATGCCGTCCCCGTAAAGGGGGATGAATGAAGGAAGAAGACCACAGCCTCAAACCTGGAAAACACCTGTTCACAATTAATTAATTACAGCCGTCACAGGACTATTTAAGCCATCAGGAGAGGAAGAGAGAGAGGAGAGAAGAGAAGAGAAGGAGACTGTTTCATTTTCACGACCACGAGCCATCTTTACCTGCTGTATTCTATATCGCGCATTTTTCATCCAGTTTGTTTTTCAAACATTCTACATCACGCATTTTTCATCCAGTTTGTTTTTCAATCCGCCGGACTTACTTCAATACCCTCATCATGAGAGACCCCGAGGTCGGACTTTATCATCCACCATGCACCGAGGATTCACGGTGAGGCTGCTCCATTTTGTTCCGGGAAATTCAAACAACTCATTTATCATTAGTTCAGTCAACCGTATTCAGGACAGTTTTTATAACTGGACTCAAGTTCACGATCATTTCCGTATCTCATTCATTTTTTGTTATTCATGTTTGTTATATGTTACAGGGGCAAGGGAGGGTTTTGTTGTATTTATATATGGTGGTGTCTCATTGTTGATGTGGTGGAGGGATATTTATATTTATATATGTTTCTTTCTATTTTTGCATTTGTCTTGTTGTTTCATTTAATACATTTAATCAGTATAATTTTACATATCTGCTTTTGTGAGTTTATATTTACACCGTCGATTGTGGGGGAAAAGTGTACTTTGTTAGAGGTACGGCTTGATTGTTAGATTCATCTCAGTAAATTATCCAGGCCACAGGTCTTGGAGGTGTAGCTGCCGGCTGGGTGAGGGGTTGGCCATTACAAAACAAGTGGCCAAGACTAGAGAATGTTTTTCTTAGAGTGCTTACGAAGGTTAGTGATTGTGTATGTAAACTGACTACACAATGTTGGACTGGAAGATAGCACATAATTTCCCAATATCATGAGGACTACCTGCTCAACTGACCCTGGAAAATCCTGAGTTAGAGGCCCTGAGTTCCACGTAAGAATTGTTTATTTTACTTTTTTATTGTTCTAGTGTTCATCCATTCCTTTGTTCTTTATTTTCTTCCTTTTGCTTATGTTTGGCCATCTTGATGTTATTTTAAGTTCAGAGATGCTATGAGATCTTCCTCCACTGGTACAGTGTGTACAGAAAAGATTCTTTATACAAAAAATCTTAAATGCTACATTATAATTTAACAACCAGAAACAGATTAGGGTGTGTAGTGCTAATTTTTATGTTTTGTTTCTTTTTAAAAAAAAAAAAAAAATCTTGCATTCTGAGGGCAGTTCAAGTGTCTCATACTGTAGATGGGGGGGGGGGGGCGGAGGACAGGAGGTTAAAATTAAAAAATTACTTTAAGCAATGAATAAAATGATTTAAAAGGTTGACTAATTTCAGTTAAAAATGTTGTGATAACCTATTTGTTTTCAATTTTCAAAAATCTAAAATTTTAAGTTTCCATTGCTAGTTTCCTTTATGCTCATTAAACAGTGCCCTGTAGTTGAGAATGTTAGGGGTATACACTGGCACTATATTCTCATTGTCTAAACCACAGGTGTCGAACTCCAGTCCTGGAGGGCCGCAGTGGCTGCAGGTTTTCATTCTATCCTTCTTCTTCATTTGTGACATGTTTTTGCTGCTGATTAACTTCTTTTGCCTTAGTTTTAATTAACTTGACTCAGACCCCTTAGTTGTCTCTTTTTCCTTAATTAGCAGCCAAACAATAATGAGACACAAAGCAAACCGCCACATGACCAGCTCAACTGTGCCCAGCACATAATATCTGAAAATAACGAAAGATGAAGGTCTCAGTAAGGTTGATCTCTCAGGTCACCAAAACATTTTACAATACAATACAACATTTATTTATATAGCACATTTTCATACAAAAAGTAGCTCAAAGTGCTTTACATAATGAAGAAAAGAAAAATAAAAGACAAAGTAAGAAATTAAAATAAGACAACATTAGTTAACATAGAAAAGGAGTAAGGTCCGATGGCCAGGGTGGACAGAAAAAACAAAAAAAACTCCAGAAGGCTGGAGAAAAAAATAAAATCTGTAGGGGTTCCAGACCACGAGACCGCCCAGTCCCCTCTGGGCATTCTACCTAACATACATGAAATAGTCCTCTTTGTAGTTAGGGTTCTCACGGAGTCACTTGATGCTGATGGTCATACAGACTTCTGGCTTTTAATCCATCCATCATTGTTGGAAAAGGACACCAGAAAAGGAAACAGAAGAGAGAGTAGGGGTTAGTACAGATTTTAGAGCCACCATGAACAGTTATTATAATGAATTGGATATATAGAGTATCAGGATTTAAATTACAGTGAAGTTATGAGAAGGCTATGTTAAAGTAATGTGTTTTCAGCAGTTTTTTTAAAGTGCTCCACTGTATTAGCCTGGCGAATTCCTATTGGCAGGCTATTCCAGATTTTAGGTGTATAACAGCAGAAGGCCACCTCACCACTTCTTTTAAGTTTTGCTCTTGGAATTCTAAGGAGACACTCAGTTGAGGTTCTGAGGTTACGATTTGGAATATAAGACGTCAGACATTCTGATATATAAGATGGGGCGAGATTATTTAAGGCTTTATAAACCATAAGCAGAATTTTAAAGTCAATCCTGAATGACACAGGTAACCAGTGTAGTGACATCAAAACTGGAGAAATGTACTCGGATTTTCTTTTCCTGGTTAGGATTCTAGCAGCTGCATTCTGTACTAGTTGCAAACGATTTATGTCTTTTTTGGGTAGTCCTGAGAGGAGTGCGTTACAGTAATCTAGTCGATTGAAAACAAACGCGTGAACTAATTTCTCAGCATCTTTCAATGATATAAGAGATCTAACTTTTGCTACGTTTCTTAAGTGAAAAAATGCTGTCCTAGTGATCTGATTAATATGCTATTTAAAATTTAGATTACAGTCAACAGTTACCCCTAAGCTTTTTACCTCCATTTTGACTTTTAATCCTAATGCATCCAGTTTATTTCTAATAGCCTCATTGTATCCATTATTGCCAATCACTAAGATTTCAGTTTTCTCTTTATTTAACTTGAGAAAGTTACTATTCATCCATTCTGAGATACAAGTTAGACATTGTTAGACATTTTGACTGTGTCCTTAGAAAAAACAGAAAATCAACAGTTTTAGAAATGTCTGCCATGGCAGAATGAGAGCAGCAACAAGCTGTGGAATTAAATAACGAGTTTAGTTAACAGCAACAATCAGCTTTTCATTGAGACTGGTTGGAGGGAAAATTGGTTGGAGTTTGAAATCCCAATTTAGCTGGTGATCTGTCAGCTTATTTCACATCTCATTTCTGTTTGGATCTCATTTAATGAAGAAAGGAATAAATTCAGAGGACTGAATCCTTAAAAACAGGGTTATTAAAATGAAGGGAAAATTAGTTAATTAGCAATGAAAACTGGTCAGTGATTAGGAAAAGGGTTAGAATGAAAACCTGCAGCCACTGCGGCCCTCCAGGCCTGGAGTTCGACACCCCTGGTCTAAACAATGAGCAGAAGTGGGATAAAAAGGAAAATAAAATGTTTGGCTATATTGTTAACACTCTTAAATAAAAATCTGTTGTGGGCGGAAGTCCTAAACATGGCAAAAGGGTAAGGGACCTCCAAATGCTCCACAAAAGTCTTCATAGGCCAGGCAAAGCCAGGCGTCCTTTGCCTTCCTGGAAAAGGCCTCACCCATTGGGCTTAACCTCAGTTCCAGTGTCCTGCCTCAGGCTTTACAGACCAAAAGGGATTTTAGACACAAAAATAAACTTCATTGTTGCAAAATCTGCTGAAAGCCTCACAGAAAGGATGTCCGTTTGTACATAAACAAAAATAATTGAGAAAATAGAAATATACAAGCCAAATACTAAAAAGAGCAAAAATGGGTGAAAAAGAGATACTTAAAAGTCAGTACTATAGCAAACAAAGTTCTAATACGAAATTCAGAAATCATAATCCTTTTAACTAGTGCACAAAAAATCAAGAAAAACAGAAAATCCATAGAAAAGGCAATACTTATTGCAGATGTTGGAATCATTTTATACTTGACTGCTGGCTGTCACTTCTGACTGTGATAAGTAGATAGCAGCCGTAACATTATGGTGTCTCCCCTCCTGTGCCTCCACCTACAAAACACATGGAATGGAGATACATTTAATGGTACAGAACACAAATAACAAATGACTAGTGAAATCAGCAGAAATACAGTAATCCCTCCTCGATCGCGGGAGTTGCGTTCCAGAACCCCCCGCGAAAGGTGAAAATCCGCGAAGTAGAAACCATATGTTTATATGGTTATTTTTATATTGTCATCACAGATTTGCACAGAAACACAGGAAGTTGTAGAGAGACAGGAACTTTATTCAAACACTGCAAACAAACATTTGTCTCTTTTTCAAAAGTTTAAACTGTGCTCCATGACAAGACAGAGATGACAGTTCCGTCTCACAATTAAAAGAATGCAAACATATCTTCCTCTTCAAAGGAGTGCGCGTCAGGAGCAGAGAATGTCAGAGAGAGAGAGAGAGAAAAGCAAACAAATCAATAGGGCTGTTTGGCTTTTAAGTAAGCGAAGCACCGCCGTATAAAGCAGTTGCAATGAAGGCAGCAGCTCACATCCCCTCCATCAGGAGCAGAGAATGTCAGAGAGAGAGAGAGGGACAGATAAAAACAAACAATCAAAAATCAATACGTGCCCTTCGAGCTTTTAAGTATGCGAAGCACCGTACAGCATGTCGCTTCATGAAGCAGCTGCACAGAAGGGAGCAACCTGAAGGTAATCTTTCAGCATTTTTAGACAAGCGTCTGTATCGTCTAGGTGTGCGAACAGCCCCACTGCTCACACCGCCTCCGTCAGGAGCAGAGAATGTCAGAGCAAGAGAGAGAGAGAGAAAAGTAAGTTGGGTAGCTTCTCAGCCATCTGCCAATAGCGTCCCTTGTATGAAATCAACTGGGCAAACCAACTGAGGAAGCATGTACCAGAAATAAAAAAAACCCATTGTCCGCAGAAATCCACGAACCAGGAAAAAATCCACAATATATATTTAAATATGCTTACATATAAAATCCGCGATAGAGTGAAACCGCAAAAGGCGAAGCGCGATATAGCGAGGGATTACTGTATCATAAAAGCAAGAAAAATAACACAAAATTACCAAAAACAACAATAATACATAAAAAGCACACAATTCAAACAGATACATAACAAAATCAATGGATGTTACACTTAGACTATGTAATTCAGTAGTAAGACAGCACGTGGAATTTTGTTCTGGTCACTAGGTTCCAAAAAGGACATAACAGCACATGAAATTGTGCAGAGGAGAAGAAAGTAACCAAGTGCATCCCAGAACGTAAGGACATGTCATGCTCTGTTTAGTCTCAAGAAGAGGAGACTGAATGGGGACCTAATCCAAGTCTTCAGAATTGATAAAGTAGATCTAGCTGTATTCTTTCAGCTACATGATGAACTGCATACTAGAAGTCACCAGTTGAAATTAAGGGTTCAAACTGAAGCCAGGAAACAGTTCTTTATTAATATTTGTGGAAATCTGGAACAAACTACTGTATCATGTAGTTGAAGCAGACACCTTGACAACCTTTAAGAAGTATCTGGATGAAATATTGGGGTAGCTTAGCTTTTAGCTAAACAAACAAGCTTGAGGGATTGAATGGTCACTTCATTTGTCAAATTTGTTATTTTCGTACATACACCCAGGCCACCTATTTTTTTTAACCTTCATTCTTCTAGTGCATGATTAGGGTGCTACATTTTCTGAGCTCATGATTTGTAAGCTTGTTTTCTCCTCTTGATATGGCACATAGTTGGGGCCAGAGTGAACAATCCTTATCATTATGTAAAATACACTTAGTTTCTATAGAAACATATCTAACTGTAGGGTAATAGCAATGAGGGTAGAAAAATCTCTGATGCACATCTCATTGGCCTTCTTATCCAGCAAATGTGCACCAGTAAATAAAGATGAGAAACTGTTTAAATGAAACTGAACTAAAGCTTAAGTAGTACTAAGTAAGAACTACATGAATCAACAATTTAATTTACTTATTTCTATCGGCAGACTGTAGTGGCCGCAAAGCACTCAGTTTCTTATTGTCTGTAAAACAGTGATTTATTTATTTTAATTTGGGGTTGCCAAGAACACACCCAGGCATGAACTAAGATGCCAAGTGAACAGCCTCCTGAATGTTATGAAACGTTTTGTCCTACTGGTATCCGGTTGTTACGTGAAGATTTGTAGAAGTTGGGTAGTGCTTCTTGGACAAATACATTTACCAACCATGACAAAACCACACAAAATATCAGATATAGGACAAGAACATAAAACCACAGAGAAAATTGTATTTCTGTAATTGTAATCCAATTGTGAAGTAAATGTAGAAACAAAAAGACATCCAACGATTGTGATCCTACTGGGTTCTTATGGCTGCATTGTTAAATTCTGCGCCATACCTTGTTTTTCCCAGCAACCCTCCTGAGAAAAGCTAAAGCTGCCCAATGGCGCATTACTCTTGGGGCTGCTGTGATTTGCAGTCCATGTAAGTAGCGCTGTTACAACATGAAGCAGTGGGTCACCCTCATGTGTTGCTAAGTATATGGTAGTTGATTGACTTTTAACAACTTGCCTTCCATTTAACTTGATCTTCCAATTTTGGTACAGAAAAATAATCCATCAGTCCCCATCAGCGGTCTACTTCACATTATTTGCCTGTGTTAATAAATAAAAGTACTAGTGAATAAAAGTGAAGCTGGGTACTTCACTTATTCTTCCAGGTTACTAAATCCATTTGAGACAAGTAGCAATTGTGACTTGCTTTCTCTGTGAGTATGTCAAGGATAGCTGATTTCTTCTTTGGCTTTCAATACAATAAAAAAAGGTCAAAGCATTCCCATTTTTGCTGGCTTTCCCACAGGCATACGCAAAAATAATGTAGCCATATTCCTAAAATGTAAATAAAAATTATGAAGATTCCAAGAAAAAATGTTTAAAATGCACACACATCTGATTAAAACATTGAAACTTAAAGTGCAGACAAAAAAAGGTAAAAACTTGACAAAAGAGGAAATGAAAATTGATTTTACTTCAGGGGAAAAAATGTTGTAGGTGGATCAGCATAATTAATACAAAAAACCAGGAAGGTATTTTATTGAACTCGACAAAACCCTTTAGATGTTTTTCTTACATTTTAAATGTGTTTAATTGGTATTAAAATTATGCACATGTATTGTGTAGAAGCTTGGATTGTCATAAGCAACATGGTTCCATGTTTAGTGCCAGACATTTGTGTAGGCTAGGGTACTGCAGAGCAGCAACTTCTATGGCATGAGACAACTTCTCTCAATTCTAGTCATGCCTCCATGCACACATGCTTATCAGAAAAAAGAATTGATGAGTAATATTTTATGAATCATTTTTTATACATTTGTACTTAAATAATATTGAATATTTTAGCTTGTCATTATATAAATATTGTCATGCCAAAATTAAAATACATTTTTTGTTAAAAGAGCTCAAACATTTGTCAGATTTGGCTAGTTTTTATTCAGCCTATAATATATAAAAAGCTATGCATATATATTTTCACATTATTGAATATTTTTCGAATGAATCTAATTATAATGTTTTGTGGGTTGTGGTATAATATTGAGAAAAGTAACTGCAGCAAACATTTTATTGAAGTTATTGCTGCTGAAGTTGACATAACTAGTTATTGATTCCAAGATGGCAGTTACATTGTCACCTGGGGTAAGCAATATTGCATAGATGTGTTCTTCTGGGGCCTATTAAATCTAATACTTGGGTTTGTTGATGATTTGGCAGAAATCAAAGCAAAGTAGGAAATCAGACAGGAGATAAGTAGGAGCACTTTATTAACATTCATATGCATCTGTGTAGAGAATTGTAAAGGATTTTGTGCAGAAACCAGAAGTTCACAAATGTTTGCTGTATCAGCATTTTGAGAGATCTAAGATGGTGATGTACAAAGGATGATGGTCAGCAGTGGTGAAAACAAGTAAAAGCAGGTAACCCGGTACATGTACAAAATTATCATCAAATGTTATTATTTGCAGGGTCAGTGGAGGAACGATCTGTTCAATGGTCATGGCACTATGATTCACAGCTCAGGCATCATCTATGAAGGACAGTGGATAAATGGCCAGCCAGCCTGTGAGTATGAAATTGAAGCATTACTTTGGCTTTTTTCCATTCCTACTATGAGTCTGCTTTACTTGCTACTATCTATTTACAGGCACACAAATCTATAAACAAGCTTCTACTCAGCTGTATATATCTATGCCAACCTTATTGTCATAGCAACCGTACTGAGCATATCAGAACTTTTTTGAATTACTACAGAAAAAATAGATCATGGGCAAAAATGATTATACACTGACTTGAATTTTATTAATAAGCTATTACTAACAATACAACCATAGTACAAAATGTTTACAAGTAACTTTAAAAGTGTCATGGTTATGAGCATTGCATGTGACACCAGTGGGTTTTCACACACAGCACTATCAGTGGGTTATCAAGAAAAGTTTTGTGCTCAAAAATCAGCCAGTCATAGGCAGCCCCTTAGTCAGTAACAGACTGAAGCAGAGTGCAAGTAGAGATTTGCAGGATGACAGTTGAGCTCACTACAAAATTTAACAGTGGTGCTAGAAGAAGCATGTCAGAATCCACAATTCCCACTGAATATCCCTTCTGTAAATGAACAACAACAACAAAATATGCTTGCAGGAATTTAAGGAAGCATGTGGTGGGTCTAGGAGGACTGTTAAAACATTGCTTGGTATGATGAGTCCCTGTTTACTCCCAATTCAAGAGAAAATGGGGATTGGTGAAAATCCCATCAGTTCATGAATACATCAAGTGGTGTCAACAGTGCAGGTTGATGCCGGTGACATGACAGTTTTCAGTATATTTAGGTATGTCAAGATATTTGAAAATCATTGCAAATCATCTATTTCCCTTAATAGCATCAATTTACTCTTCCCTATATGGACGAGTAGCAAGGTTATTATGCGATGTCATTAAAATGAAAAATAAGAGTGTATTCAAGTTAAATAAGTAGACTTATGAGTCCTGAGTCTAAATGAACATTGTGTGATGAGATTGAACATCCAGTTTACTGTATAGATGTGCCACCAGACAATACAACAACTGTGGGATACACTAGATGAAACACAAGGCAATAACCCTCAGCTTTATGTCTGACATCTTGTCAAGTTCATGCCCCAAATAATTAAAGGAAATATTGAACCACCTTGCACCATTTAAATATACTTGATAAAAAATTCACCTAATATTTTTGTATTTAAACCTACTTGGATTATTCTTAATTTGCACATTTCTATTAAATTATCAGAGTGCTGTAAACATTTACTTATATGCAAGTTTCAATACAGAGGTCTCGGAACTAGTAAAATATGACACTGTTGGCATTCTGTTTTTTTGTTTGTATGTTTTTTACTTTTATCTAGAAATGGTTTAGTGATGTGTTTGACTTCAAGCTTGCAGGACATTCCGGTTTTCAACGTACAGAATGGTGCTGTTTAACATTTTCATTTACACAATTCTCTAAACTGAGCTGTAACTGTAAGATCTAAAATTTATCGGCTCTTTTTCACCTTTCATAAATAGTGACTGAATTCTTAATGATACCTTTAAGCATATGCACCATTCATAATCATAAATTAGCCATCTTCCTCCAAATGTTAATCAGTTCAACTAATAAGTTTTCAGTTTTCACTGCTAAATGAGTCATCTTAAACCATTAAATGTATGCCTTAAGTTCCTCCTTGACCATGTGATGTACTGTACTTCAGTAAACTGGGAAAATGATGTGAATGCTACATTTGTACAGCACACTGTTTCCAAGGCTTTCTTTAGAGCTTTTCATATACAGTGATACCTGTGACATACAATTTTTGAAGTGCTCCAAATCAGCAGACACATAGATTACTTATTTCATAATGATAAATAATTTATTTTATTTATATAGAACCTTTCCCATGCTCAAGGCACTTCACTTATGCTCTGGCTAATCTTTTAGGAGTAAACTGTAGCATATTAACAGATGCAATGTTGTAATGTGTTCTGTTGACAGATTGTTTTCTGGTAGTTTTTTTAGGTTTGCAGTCTCATCTTGTTACATGAAAATGTTCTTACATATATATGCTTACCATTGAGACTATCTAAAAACATTTATTATTACACAAAGTTTGTGTTTCATGGGATAGGTTTAATGAAGCTGGGTATTTCTCAAAATACCATGTGATTTGTTAAAGAGGACATTAATTAAGGATGATTATTTAAAGGACCATGTGATTTTTACAAAGGATGTGTAGTATAATATCTGTAAGATTGGAAAGCTATGCAATTCTAGCTTTTACATACTGTACATTTAGGCAACAAAATGACAAAGAAAAATATCCTATTTCGTAAAATAGATACACATTCCATAGCTTTGTGCAAAAGCAAGCACTGGAAATCCTTAAAGTAATAGAACATAAAATGTGCTATTTCTTAGGGTATGTCTGTTAAAATATATATTTCATTAGAATGCATATAACACTGGTATATATCTTGATTACAATTCAATAGAATATGTGATGCTTCTCATCTGTAAGAAAATTACTGACCTGCAATGTGGTCATAGCAGTTATGCAAGCTGTCAGCACTTTATGTAACCTGTAAAAATGTTAATTGAGATGCATTAATGTGTTACCTAAACCAAATATGCAGAACATGATTCTTGTATGAATTATCTCTTTAAGACTGACCATTCTGTATACGATATAATCCACCTGTGTGCATTTCCTCCACTCTTGTATGTCACCCTGTGTTCCTTTCTCTTCATAAAATATGTATTCACCACTGCCATGTCCATTCATTTTGCATAATTCATTACCATCTGACCTTCTTCATTCCTCTCCTTGACATCATACCTACCCATCACCTCCTCATCACTACTCTCTCTCCTTTGGGTGCACTCTCCACCACTTCGTCCAACACACTCCAGAAATCTTCTTTCTAATCCATCACAAACCCAATTTGCGGGGCATATGCACTAATAACATTCATCATCACATGTTCAATTTACCGCTTCATAAGTAACACTCCGTCAGACACCCTTTTCATCTCCAATCTTGACATACTGTTCCTTCAGGATAACCCCTACCCCATTTCCCCTCCCATCCACACCATGGTAGATCAATTTCAACCTGCCTCTGATACATCTGGCCTTACTCCCCTTCCATCTGGTCTTTTTCACGCACAATATATCAGCCTTCCTTGTCTCTATCATATCAGCCAGCTCTCTCCCTTTTTCAGTCATAATGCCAACATTCAGAGTTCCTACCGTCACTTAAACTCTCCTCCTGCCTCCGGTTACACCTTCCCCTTCTTCTATTCTTTCAGCCAACAGTAGTCCAATTACCCCCAACACCCTATTGGCTGACAGTACTGGTAGTGGCTGTTGTTAACCTGGGCCTCAACATGCACAATATATCAACCTTCCTTCTCTCTCCCCTTACCAGTCATACTCCCAACATTCAAAGTTCCTACCCTCAGTTCCACTCTCTTTACTCTCCTCCTGCCTCCGGACATGTCTCCCTCCTCTTCTCCTTCTTCTCCTTCTTCTTCTTTGACCAATAGTAGCCCAATTTTCGCCAGCACCCTGTTGACTAACAGTTCTGGTGGCGGTCGTTGTTAACCCGGGGGTCGACCAATCCGGTATGGAAATTTGTATTGTTGTCTGCATATTGATTTGGCAAAATTTTACACCGGATGCCCTTCCTGACGTAACCCTCCTCATTTATCCGGGCTTGGGACTGTCATGAAGAAACACACTGGTTTTTGCATCCTCCGTGGCTGTGTTACAAATATAAAGATAATATGAAACAACGACATAAAATAATTTTTCATTTTATTTTTAATTTTTGCAACATTCTTGCGTGTAGAATTTGAAAAGTAAATGGCAACAGAGAGATTGTATTTTCATTTTTTAATTTAAATTTCCTTTTTTGCAGAATATACCTCCCACGCACTCCCCCAGCTATGCAACACAAACAAGCAACCTTCTCATGTCTTCATTTCCCTTAGAAGTTTTCATTGTTTTCTCACAGGGTGAAGTTTTGGCGGACCTCAAAATAGCAGATCAAATCAAAAGGTAGAATCCAAGTACCTCTTGTAATTTAACTGTAGGCATTGACTGTCGGCATACAGTGCACTGCAAGTTATCCAGCATTTAGTGGCTCTACCAGCTGTTGATAGACGCTTACCAAGAAAATAAGAACATAAATGTATGCATAAATATATCAAATAAACACTGCTTTTCTCAATATTTAAAAAATTGGTAAAGATATTGATTGTCCCATTTTTATTATTAAGCAAAACATGTTATAGTACAAATGCTTGCTGATTGCATAAAATGCTCTCTAGACTTAATTACCACAAACATAAGCTAATGCTACAGTATGAAGAAATATTACCACAATCTTAAGTTTGAGTGGTCAGTAAAACAGAGAAGAAGTGGAGAAAAAAAATGCTTGGAGGCTGAGGCTCCAACTCAAGAGTACACCACTTCTGCTATAGTAATAAGGATGTGAGACGAAATTAGTCCCACATAAACTACCCTTCACAAGCATTTCTTTGAGAAGCGTTACCACTGCCATTTCAGCAAATTTTACATTTTATATTATATTTTATATAAAAGTGGTGTATTTTTTCTTTTTTTTTTTAAGGAAGTATTAAGAGAGTAGTTTACTGTATTGGGCAGAAAAAAGAACAGTTGTAATGTTCTAAACCATAAAGTTTATGGCTTTGTTTTTGTAGTTGTGAAACTTTTTTCTCCCAACTAATCCGTAGTTTGGTCTTCCATAATTAAGTGGAATTCATAGTTACACCCCATTTGGCAATTAGGAGAATGCATATAAGCATTCACACAAGGTTGGGAGTTTGGGGAAACATAATGTCATGCTGGCAGATTAGGAAATGGATGGTAATGTCAGGAGATACTATGAAAGGGAAAGGTGTATCCAGAGATTAAAAAGTTAAAAAACTAATAAAAAATAAAGACAAAAAATGAGGTTCAAATCAAGAATATCTTAGTAAGGAAAGGAAGATTCAAGGAATTGAAATAGATAGATAGATACTTTATTAATCCCAAGGGGAAATTCACATACTCCATGTCTAGTTACTAGCTGTGTTACCCATTTAAGATTGTTTTGAATCTCAGTAATCAACATAGTTTTTTATTTGATACATTGGTTGTCTTTTTGGTCTGTTATAATAATACACACCCAGCGCTACCACACTGTTATTACCAGCGAAACATGTCAGACAACAGAACAGGTTGATTAGACCAATTTTCTTAAGATGTTAATGCAAAGGTGACTTGTTTTTTGCTAGAAAGAAGTGAAACAAAATAGTACTTCTAGTATAGTATTTTCTAGTATATAGTATTTTCTTAAGCTCTGAAAATAAAGATATACAGTAATCCCTCCTCCATCGCGGGGGTTGTGTTCCAGAGCCACCCGCGAAATAAGAAAATCCGCGAAGTAGAAACCATATGTTTATATGGTTATTTTTATATTGTCATGCTTGGGTCACAGATTTGTGCAGAAACACAGGAGGTTGTAGAGAGACAGGAACGTTATTCAAACACTGCAAACAAACATTTGTCTCTTTTTCAAAAGTTTAAACTGTGCTCCATGACAAGACAGAGATGACAGTTCTGTCTAACAATTAAAAGAATGCAAACATATCTTCCTCTTCAAAGGAGTGCGTGTCAGGAGCACAGAATGTCACATAGATAGAGAAAACAATCTCTAGCAAACAAATCAATAGGGCTGTTTGGCTTTTAAGTATGCGAAGCACCGCGGCACAAAGCTGTTGAAGGCGGCAGCTCACACCCCCTCCGTCAGGAGCAGGGAGAGAGAGAGAGAGAGAGAGAGACAGAGTTTGTTTTTCAGTCAAAAATCAATATGTGCCCTTTGAGCTTTTAAGTATGCGAAGCACCGTGCAGCATGTCGTTTCAGGAAGCAGCTGCACAAAAGATAGCAACGTGAAGATAATCTTTCAGCATTTTTAGACGAGCGTCCGTATCGTCTAGGTGTGCGAACAGCCCCCCTGCTCAATCCCCCTACGTCAGGATCAGAGAAAGTCAGCGCAAGAGAGACACAGAAAAGTAAGTTGGGTAGCTTCTCAGCCATCTGCCAATAGTGTCCCTTGTATGAAATCAACTGGGCAAACCAACTGAGGAAGCATGTACCAGAAATTAAAAGACCCATTGTCCGCAGAAATCCGCGAACCAGCAAAAAATCTGCGATATATATTTAAATATGCTTACATATAAAATCCGCGATGGAGTGAAGCCGCGAAAGGCGAAGCGCGATATAGCGAGGGATCACTGTACTAGTGAAAGTTGTAATATGTTATAATGTTAAAAAAGAGATTTATCTGCCTCTTTAATATTTTTTCACATGGATTCAGTTTGTAGAAGTAAAAGATCTGATTATGGAAATTTTGGAGAAGGGGCAGAGATTATGTATTGAAATTGTGGGGGAGATGATAGTGCTGGATATGGTTGAGTTCCAAACAAACTGAGCAAAACTTGTGCTTTACGCAGGAAAGCAAGGGAGGAAGGGAAACAAGATTAACTGGTATTAAAATTCCAAGGAGAAAGCTTTATGATAAAAAGGAAACAAATGAATAAAATAATGAGCAATTGTCAAATAATACTGTAAAGATTAATAAATTGAATTGCTGTGCCTTTTATTTTTGAAGTAATAATCTGTATTGCTCAAGCTTTAAATAAAATTGGAAAAAATCAAATTGTGTAAGAATCTGAAAAATGCAAAAAGCAAATGGAGGTGAATAATAAAAAAGGGTTTCAAGATATACTGTACATAATGAACCAGGGAGAATTTATATGCAAGAAATGTGATTGAGACAAGAACTAGAGTTTAAAATCCTTGGATATACAGTATATGCATTAGCACTTTAATCAAACATATCATTCTTAAATTAAAAATCTCTTGATTTTAAGAATGATGATTTGTTTGAAACATTAATTGTTCAGTTGCTTGGACTGTTCCCATCAGTGTTTATTGTCTTAGAATCCAGTAGGCTTTACACATAAAGGTTGACTAACTTTGTGTTTTGTATGATTGTGATCCTTTTCAATTAGTGATATGTATTAATACAATTGAGGTAATTTATTTTTAGAGTGTCCTTAATTTTTATTACTATAGTAATCAGTACAATTTAGGTCTAATTGAGTTTGATTGAGTGGTATTTAAATGACTTCTAGGAAGGTAGAAGTTAAACTAATTACATCAAGAATGTTCCTGAACCTTTCTGGAGTATTTTGTCCTTGAAGATTATGAGGTCTGTTAATTGATACCATGGCAATGTGAATGTCTTGTCTTGAGTATGTGTGAGTTTTCAGTATTTTACAGGACTGTCTGCACCTGATCAAGGGGCAATAATCCCGAAAGAATTGGTCTGAGAGTCATATGAGAGAGAGTTTATCAGTACATTTTTTAACAGAATCCCATTGGTTCTTTGGCTTTATGCATGCTCGAAACTTGGAGATGGAGTGTTATTAATTAGATTAAATGTGATATACATGTGAAATGCAGATGCCTGTGTGCTCAGATAGGAAATTTTTAAAAGCTCATATGTTTGATTTCATGATAGGGAAATTCAAATGCGTACAGCAGTAGAAACATAAAAAGGATACAGACTCGCAGGACAAATATTTCAGCTAATCAATCAGTGCTCCCTCCCAACATAATCTTTTGAAGTTTCTCCACAATATAAATTTATTCATTTATTTATTGATTGAATTGCCTGATAGCAGTGTGCAATTAAATTTCCGCAGATGTGCTTCTTAGTACATTGTGGTAGAGTGAGCCTTTGACTAAAAGTGCTCCAAAAGAGCGCCTCCTGGAGGGGATAGAGGGGATTTTTCATGATGACATCTAACTTTACCAATATCCTCTTTTCCACAACTGCTTCCAGTGTGTCCAGAATTCATCCTGTGATGAAGCAGACTTTCCTAATGAGTTTATTTAGGCATTTTGCATATATACATATGCTACAACTGCCATACTTGTTTTGAGATATTATTTGCAAAATACTACAGGGACACAAAAGGGGGACACTTTATGCAAAGCATAGCTGCAAAGCTATGATATATTACATTGATACTTGGTACAGTGATAGATGACAGACTTTGCCACAAAAGAAAATTGATTCGTAAAGTAATAATTTTGTGTTTTATTTAGTTGGTGTGTTGTTCTCACTATTCAGCCATTTGAGTCTCCTTTATTGTGCAAACAGAATAATAGCCATTTAATTTATTATAATGAGTTTCTTTGAAAAGAAAATTTGGAAATTGTCAGGAAATATGATAAGGCATTGATTTCAAGTTGAAAATTTTTAAATTTCAATAATGGACTACATAAATGGGAGGTTATAGATGAATATATTTGGATTAATCATAATTACATTGACCTGTTGCCTCAAACAATAAAGTGTCCCATTAAAATTGGGAGTGGAAGGAAATGTTCCATTTTATACATTCTCTGGTCCACTCTAGCTCCAGACTAAAGAATTTACAGAAGTAATTAAACAAACCATGCATTTCAGGTTTTGAACCACAATTTTACTTTAGAGTACAAAGGAATGCAAAGAAAGTGGTTTGAGGATTTTTGTAGCTTGAGTGAGAGAGAGGTAGTTATTGATGTAGTCTGGTAATTATTGAAGAGAATAAATAAAATGAGCTTTGATCAAGAATGAGACTGTGAACATTACTGATAAATAAAGCACTCAGTTTTTAGGAAGTGGTTTTGCAAAAATTCATAAGTTACATAATCTTAGAGGTAACTTTTACAGAAGGTATTAACGTATGAAGGGGAAATCTATAAATATCTTTAAGGGGCAATGTATATGTCAGAGAGTATGTTAGATTAAGAATTGACATTCTTTGATCTAGTATTATTCAATTAATTTCAGCTTGTTTTTGTATGCTGCTCTTCACAGAATGCAGGCTTAGAGTGCTGTAACAAGTTCTGAGGTAAATTTCAAACCTTACAAATGATATAATACACACACATACAAGTGGTAATTAGTGTAAACGCACAGGAACGCAAACTAATTTCAAACTGTTTGACATGGAAGGACCCTAACAATATATGCCCATTAATATTCTTGTTGAGAGATGGCCAGGTGACAACAGAGAAGAGGAAAACAAAAACTCTAGTCAGCAGCATCCTTTTGGTGGTTCCACAATTTGTTATAATGCAAGGCCATAGAAAAAGTCGGACACAGTCAAAGTTTCAGTCTAGGCCATGCTCAGTCTTGACCATTCACACTCTCCTGGGCATTCTACAGGGTAGCGCAGGGAAACAGGAAATTTTGAAACTATCTGCTCATGCGATTACAACATAGCTGCGTAATTTTGAAGAAACTGGTTCAGCCTTAAAAAAGAAGTCCCCAGGTGGAGCCACTTCACATACTGCCAGACAATCAGTCATACAACGGTGACATTCCATAGCCTCAGAAATCCCCATATCTCACTGTTTTTAAAAGCCAAGTGTACCACACATGTCCTGCAACCATTGCTGAATTAAAAAGGAGGATTGAAGAGGAAATCACTGACATTCCTCTTGACATGTTACATCGAGCAATGCAGAATTTCCACAACAAGCTGTCAGAATGTGTACAGAGAAATGGACAACACCTTCATTATGTTTTCTTCAAAACATAAAATGAATATTGAATGAATATTGATTTACCATCATTAATTGCATATCCTGTACAAAACATTTCATCATTAAATGTATGTTTTAATGTGTTTATGAGTGCATTGACATCAATTGAAAATTTCCTGTTTCCTTGCGCCACCCTGTACAATATAAATTAGTGCCAGAGTGTCTGAGAAAACAAAATTCTTTCAAATTCCAAGTGTTATAGCCTCACTAGGCTGGTGTTCACTGTAGTGAAAAGAGAGGGATGGAAGAGAAAAGTGTGTTATTTTAAAACACAGTAACACAAATTTGTGGCCAAAAGTTTTAAAATGTCAAAAATCAAAATAATAGACTGGCTGTAATGAGCTGATATACAGTATACTTTTAAAGAACTGCAAAAATAGTAAGTTTATACTGAAGCTAGGATAGTGAATGTCTATAATGTCTATAAATAGCAATGGCAGAATGTCACACATTTTTTTTTTGTTCTTTATTTCGCCTTATACAATTTCTTGTATTAGGAATTTGTTAGTTTTCGCATACCCCTTGGGGTCAGAGCGCAGGGTCAGCCATTGTACAGCGCCCCTGGAGCAATTACAGGTTAAGGGTCTTGCTCAAGGGCCCAGTAGAGTAGGATCTCTTTTGGCAGTGACGGGGATTCGAACCGGCAACCTTCTGGATACCAGCGCAGATCCTTAGTCTCAGAGCCACCACTCCGCCCCCACATAGCAATCTCTCTGATCCTTTGGTGATATTGGATCCATAACTATATTAAAAAGAAAAAAAAAAAACTGCGTTGCCTCCATAATTGAAATGGCACAAAATAATGGCATCTGTGATACCAAATATCATTGCAACAATAGCTATAAAAATAAAAGATGATGATGAACAAAGTTCAAAATCCCTAAAACCTCAGATCATGACATCAGGGCTCCCATCATCTGTCATATCTTTTCCATGGGCAAAAAAGCAGCTTATAAGTTGAGCAGTTGCATAAAGTACCACAACAGGATGCTGAGCAGAAAACAGAGCAGAATAGGGTTAGTAATGGTTCATAATTGTTTATTTTTATGCAACTGACTAACAAGCAGAGATGCAATAAGTACAACTAGTTGGCAGCTCTAATCAGGGTATGCTACACTTAAATTTTGAGTCTACAGCCTGGTTTTAAAAGCTGAGACAGAAAGGGCATTGCATAGACAGGCTAAGGCATTCCACAGCTGTGGATGTATGGTATATGGTGGTGTAGCTAAAATGCTGAATTTCTAAATAGGTTATATTTAATAAAGGCCTCTGCTCTAAGAATCTGTTTTCATGCTTGGTGAACACCTTTTATTAAAAAATTACAGGATGAGATGGAGGCGATGCCTCTGAAGATGAGACATGAAAATGATGAATTGCACGTTGGATATACTTTATCTGTATGATCATGAGGTGGAGCAGTGGTCTCATTCAGTATTAGTGAAACTGCTGAGAATATTTCTGTAGCTTTGTAACTAGTTTTGGATTGTGTTATAAATAATTATGAGAAATGCTGTTGAAACGCTTCCAAAATAGAACGGACAACAAAGTCATCAAAAAGAAATACATAAGGATCCTGGAAAAAATAGTATACAAAAATGGAGGGAACAAAGATAATAGACATGCTGCTTGAGTTCAATTCATAAATACACGTAGTAGTAGTAGTAATATATCAATGCATGTTTCATCACATTTTTACATACACACAGTAAGATATTAAGCATTCTAAACATTTTTAATTTCTTCTACACTGTGTGCATCTTTTTGGTGCTTTACATTAAACACTTCTTAGTACTTTCTAGGTTTTATTAATTTCTTTTATATATAGTATGTCTTTATATGATGTTGTTATGGATATAACTAAAGTTATATACTGTATATATATTTGTATATGGATCTTTTTGTGCTGTATATGTTTTTTTCATTGTCATATTTTGTGCTCTGCATTGTAATAATAAAGTTGGCAAACAGTCTTTTTCCAAAGCTCACTTTCTTCAAGAGTCAAAAACCAGACTTGAAAATACAAAGTAAAACTTAGTAAACCTTCCATGACAAACTGACTCCAATTCTATCTCATCTAACTCAATAAAGCTCAAAGACATCTTTATAGCTACTTTCTTACCAAGGGGAAGACATGCTGACTTTCATGCAAATCTGAAAAGGAGACAGTTGACATTTAGCTAAAAACTTACTGTCCTGATTATGATTTTAAACAAGTGGTTTTCTTTGTAACTAAACCATCCCTAGAAAGCAAAAGTGCAGCTTTCTTTACCACATACATGACAATATTTCTGCAGCTCACTTCACAGAGGAGAGCCACATTCCTCACCAGGCACTTTGAACTGTAACAGGAGCCGTTGTGTCACATGGAAATATGTCACCAATAATATTCTTTGTATCTGGTCCCACTGGTATACTCAGTATTAAACAATGAACCTCTTGCCACTCTGAAAATCTTACTGCATTTCTTGTAGGAAGTCTACTTCAGGGAGCATTCGAGCCATTTAAATTAAACACCTTACAAAGCCTTTTGTATAACACTTTACATCCCTTGATCATAGCTATGCTTATCTCTCTGTGCTATTTCACAAGGCTTTAAAGACACTTTTTAAAGAAAATCACAAGAAGCTAAACTCAATCTCAGCTTGAGATCATACATTTCTCCGGGTTTTAATGACTGACTAATGTTTTAATATTTCCTTTAACCTGCTCTAAGAAGGGGGTGCTCCAGATCCCCAAACACCCAACATAAGCAGGCATGGACTCAAGTGTAAAAGGATAAAGAGTGTTTATTTGTGGAAACTCTTCTTCATTAAGCGCTTCCCACCCCAGCCACAAGTATAAGCAATAAGCACAGTTAAGTTATAAACATAATAAAGCAATTATTTTCCTCCTTTCTCTGTCACTGCCTCCTCCATTCCTTTTTGCAAGCTTCATCTACTTTCCACTCGACTCTGGCTTCTCAATGAGAGGCAGGCAGCTCCTTTTATCTACCACCTGGGAGTAGTACTGGTCTTCTGTACATGTGATCCAGAATGACTTCCGGGTGAGGCAGAAGCCCCATGAAGTAGGGCTCCCAAGTGAATGCAACAACCCCTGGTGACACACACGGAACCCAACAGGGCTCAACCGAATAATTCCATGTCCCATGATGCTATGTGGGAATCCGAGGCATGGTAGCAACCCAGGGGGGCTGCTGTCTAGTGATCAAGGTGAGATAATTCCCTGTGTATACCCTCTGCCCCAATCCTTCCATCCTGAGGGTGTCCCGGGCCTGGTAAGGACACTGTCTGTCTCTCACAGAACATGTAATATATTCTTTTGACAGGAGTGCTGGTTTCTGCCTGGTTCCTTCTGTAACATATGACTTTATAGAACCATATAGGATTGGCCACAGCAGGGCAAATTGGGCAGGACTAAGATGTTAGATGGCCACTTAAAAGCTTGGTGTACACACTTTATTTCCTCTGAAAATTTCCCAGGAACACACATCAATATGAACAACTTACTGTATGTTTGAATTTTTTCTTTGTTTGCTGTGTATTCATACTGTTTATTTAACAGGCACTTCATATTATTTCTTTATAGTTATACTTTATATATTTTGGCTTGTCTATATATTTTTCTAATATGTAAAAATATTAATATAATTTCTTGAGGAAAACTGATGAAACACACCTGTATGATGAAAATGTGGGGCTGTTCCAATATGATACTACTACTGTGCTCATGAGCTTCATTTGAGGTGCACTTCTGATTTCAGTGATACCATTCTTCAGACTCTTTTAATGTATTTCTTGGGGTGTGTCCCCTCACTTGGTCTGGTCCATGTAAGTATTCAATGCAATTTTTAATTTTAATAACAGGGAGTAATGAAAAGAATCAAAAATAAAGTAATCAGTGAATTGTTTCTTTGAATTTTTTTTTGTTTGTGTAGTTTTTGGTAAGGTTTGTATTACAAAATTTTAGGTTGTCTAAGTGGGTTCAGGCCTTGTGCTTCTACCTGAATCATTGAGAGTTATTGCTTCATTCCATTTCTAATATAACTAAGCAAACATGTTTGAGAGTGTAATGTTATGCTTATCCTTCACCATTCAAATGTGAATACACAGCTCTGGGCAGTTACATTTATATTCACTTATTAAATACCAGTGAGCACTAGGTAGCCTTATGAGAACAGATAATATTCCTGCATTCTTGAATAATGCAGAGAAATGTATGAAGCAAAATTTGTGTCCAGTGTTTATCCTGTGAAAGGTCCTTTGTGTGTGCCTATTAAATGCAATATTTTCTTGACTGAAATACTATCTTTGTTGTACATTCATTTTTGTGTATCTCTGTGGTTCCTTCCTTCTTTGAATCTCATACCTCTTAATTTTACAGTTTAACAAATGAATTGCACATGTAAATGTTTACAAATTTGGGATGCATTTTGACCCTTAGTGATTTGGCTGTCTAAACCACCAAGTTATGGGTTGGCAGATAGTTAAATGGAAATTTATTCTTGTCTGTAATCTGCTGAAAAAATTGCAAGCATTGCTGATATGAATTCTCTAGAATATATCAGAAGATACTGTACATTATTCAGACCTAATTTGGCTGCATCCTTTCATTGCTCAACAGCAGTCTATTAAAGGTATACACTGTAAAAGTGGCTGTTTGGTAATCCATAGTTTTTGGAATAATGAGCACAATAAGAATTTGACATTTTGTGAAATTAAAAAAGTGATAGTAATAGTATTTTTCATTTACCATGCTATGTGTTTTATTGAATCATTGAGTCTTTATAATTTAGAGCTACAAATATGCCTTAAGAAAATATTTCATACAATAGCAGGAATTTATTGATAGCGAGAATTGGATAAAATGTGTGTGCAAATTATTCAGTACTGTTTCAGGTTTTTGCACATAACACAGTAACATTCCACTTTTCTATTAGGTTCAGCCACCAAGATAGTAATTGAAGGAGGTGATGTTCTGGAGGTGTTCCAGGACTCTTCTTTCAATGTTGAAGTCCAACTTCAAGATGATGAAGGACAGCTGATTACAAGTAAGTGCTTTCTAGGAGAAGGCCATTTCTTTCTTCAGACACTGTAAATGCCTATAAAAACTGAAGGCTTTTTAACACTTGAACTGAGGCCCAAGCAGCTGAAGAATAATGCATACTTGGCTAAAGCTGACCTCTGAAAACCTGGAACAGTCCTCTTTAAAAATAAATCACTGAAACATTGGCTTGCTTTATATGAAAGAATGAAATGGTAAGAGCAGGCTTGCTGTTGTATTGGATTTGTTGCAGAGTGCTAGACTTTGTGTAAAGCTTTACTTTTTTGGCTTGGCAATTGCGCTGACTCCATCTTGATTTTTGCTAGCTTTGTTTTTATATTTTCTTTTTTTTGTCATCTTTACATCATGTTGCTATAAGGTCTATAGCTTATAATAAGCAATAATTTATTTATAAGGCTGCCAAACCCAGGGTTCCATATGTCTTACTTGCACCTTTTCTATTTCTCTTTTAAATGCTGTGTGTTGCTTAACTACTGTATATGCTACATTTTGATCATGGGGTATTTTTTTTTTTTTTTTACATTTTCCTTGATTGTGAAATTTGATGCATATGTTTCTCACACTCCTCCTCGAGCCACCACCTTATTGTGGTGGAGGGATTTGCGTGTCCCAATGATCCTAGGAGCTCTGTTGTTGGGGGCTTTATGCCCCTAGTAGGGTCACCCAAGGCAAACTGGTCCTAGGTGAGGGACAGGACAAAGAGTGGTTCAGAAAACCTACCACGAAGAATAAAAAGTTTGGACAGTGTTTTCCCTTGCCTGGACACGGGTCACCGGGGCCCCCCTCTGGAGCCAAGCCTGGAGGTGGGGCTCGATGGCGAGCGCCTGGTGGCCTGGCCTGCACCCATGGTGCACAGCCCGAAGAGGCAATGTGGGTCCCCCTTTCCATGGGCTCACAACCTGTAGGAGGGGCCAAGGAGGTTGGGTGCAGTGTGAGCTGGGTGGTGGCTGAAGGCGGGGACCTTGGCGGTCCAATCCTCGGCTAGAGAAGCTGGCTCTTGGGACATGGAATGTCACTTCTCTGAAGGGGAAAGAGCCTGAGCTAGTGCCCAAGATCGAGAGGTTCCGGCTAGATAATAGTCGGGCCCACCTCGACTCACAGCGTGGAATCTGGAACCAATCTCCTTGAGAGGGGCTGGACTCTCTACCATTCTGGAGTTGCCCCCGGTGAGAGGCGCCAAGCAGGTGTGGGCATACTTATTGCCCCCCCCCGACTTGGAGCCTGTTCATTGGGGTTCACCCCAGTAGACGAGAGGGTAGCCTCCCTCCGCCTTCGATTAAGAATTCGGTGGTCCTGGAGAGGAGGGTCCGTCAGAAAGTCAAACCTCGGATTCAGGAGGAACAGTGTGGTTTTCGTCCTAGTCGCGGAACAGTGGACCAGCTCTACACACTTGGCAGGGTCCTGGAGGGTGCATGGGAATTTGCCCAACCAGTCTACATGTGTTTTGTAGACTTGGAAAAGGCGTTCGACCGTGTCCCTCGGGGAATCCTGTGGGGGGTACCGGACCCCCTGATAAGGACTGTTCGGTCCCTGTACAACCGATGTCAGAGCTTGGTCCTCATCGCTTGCAGCAAGTCGAACCTGTTTCTGGTGAGAGTTGGACTCCTCCGCCAGGGCTGCCCTTTGTCACCAATTCTGTTCATAACTTTTATGGACAGAATTTCTAGGCGCAGCCAGGGCATTGAGGGAGTCCAGTTTGGTGGGCTCAGGATTGGGTCACTGCTTTTTGTAGATGATGATGTCCTGTTTGCTTCATCAGGCTGTGATCTTCAGCTCTCTCTGGATCGGTTCGCAGCCGTGTGTGAAGTGGTTGGAATGGGAATTGGCACCTCCAAATCTGAGACCATGGTCCTCAGCCAGAGAAGGGTGGAGTGCCCTCTCAGGGTTGGGAGTGAGATCCTGCCCCAAGTGGAGGAGTTCAAGTATCAAGACTCGGGTCTTGATCACGAATGAGAGAAGAATGGAGTGGGAGATCGACAGACAGATCAGTGCGGCATCCGCAGTGGTGTGGGTTCTGCATCAGTCTGTTGTGGTGAAAAAGGAGCTGAGCCGTAAGGCAAAGCTCTCAATTTACCAGTCAATCTAAGTTCCTACCTTCACCTATGGTCATGAGCTGTGGGTAGTGACCGAAAGAACAAGATCGCGAATACAAGCGGCTAAAATGACTTTCCTCAGCTGGGTGTCTGGGCTTTCCCTTAAAGTTAGGGTGAGAAGCTCAGTCATCCAGGAGGAGCTCAGAGTAGAGCCACTGCTCCTCCGCATTGAGAGGAGTCAGATTACGTGGCTCGGGCATCTGATCAGGATGCCTCCTGGACGCCTCCCTGGTGAGGTGTTCCGAGCACATCTAACCGGGAGGAGGCCCTGGGGAAGACCCAGGACACGCTGGAGGGACTATGTCTCGTGGCTGACCTGGGAACACCTTGGGATTTCCCCGGAAGAGCTAGAAGAAGTGGCCGGGAAGAGGGAAGTCTGGGCATCTCTGCTCAAGCTGTTGCCCCCGCTACCTGATCTCGGATAAGTGGAAGAAGATGGATGGATGTTTCTTACAAAAGCAGTATTGCAAAAACATGGATTTTGAAATAACCAGATTGAAAGCAAGGTCATGTAGCGTTCCCAGTTTGGGTAAAAAAATATCAGTGCTCTTTATTTTATGTGGCTTTTTTTTTTTTTAGCAGAACTGAGCTTTGCTTACTGTTTACAATGGAATACACATGGTCAAGTGGAGAGTAGCAGCCCAGTAATAGCATTGATGGCACTGTTGAGGGAGTCTCAGCATAACATTTTATCTTATGCCAACAATGAATACGAAGTTTTTTTTTATTCTCAAACTATATAACCAATCAAGACTCTTTTAAAGACATTATTGTTAGAAGTTCTTATTCTGTTAAATATCTGAAAGATTTAAAAAAACAAAACAAAAAAAAAACCAGATATTCTGACAGTCACTTTTATTCAAAAAGAACATTGTGTTTCTCAAGCAGTTTAAACAAGACATTTTATCTCTTTGATCTCAGAGTCTTGGAATAATAGTTGAAGTTCAAAATCAGTGCAGAGGAACAAAGCAAATGGAAGAGTGGGGTACCTGTCATCTCTATCATTTTCTTTACGTTATCTGATTGCCTGACTTGAAGATCTGAGCACAAAGGAAAAGTCAGTCTTAAGGTGTTGAGATTTTGCCATCACTACACTTTTTATTTATTTTTTATAAATAATGCCAATAATTATTGAGCCCATTGTACATATGTTACATATTGACAATCATTTGTCCATCCATCCAGGACTGTGAAGTGCTGGAGCCGGTCTAACAGAAACCCATTCTGAATGGGACTCGGCCATATTGACTATTACCAATTTATGTCTACAGCATATTGATTTTATGAAGTTATTTTAGTATGTAATCAGGTGACATATTAACTCCTGTTAAATGCAGAGTAACATCAAAAAAATCACATTTTTTTTTACTCTCTAGTAGTGTTTGCTTCTGTTAATTTATTTTGTAACTGAATCCAAGGAAGCATGCACTGTTGCAAAGTGTGTTCATAATCTTAAACACTTTAAGTAAGATCACTTCCCAGATTTAGTTTGTGACAGGTAGGGACACTCAGAAGCAAAGCATCGAATACAAACTTTTGACTAAAAATAATACTTTACTATTACACAACACCAAAATTCCTGTGTGGAGCTTGCACAATTTCCTTGTGCCTGTATGGCCTTTCACTGGGCACACAAGTTTACCTCCCAAACAAGAAAGAAATGTTTGTTTCTTTAACAGACAACTCTTAACTGGTCTGGAATGAGTGTGCAATGGACTGCCTTCTTGTTCAGGGTTTGTTCTTACCATGCTTCTGACACTACCATTATTGATGCTAAATTGGACAAAGCGGGTACAGATTTTTGTTAAAGGTGTTATTTTTTAAAATCAAGATTAACTCTACAGGTATGCCACATTAACACACTGTTCCAGAACCATATGAGTGGGCCAATAAAAAAACATCAGTGTTGTAAAGAGCAGTTTGGCTGAAATTATCTTAACAGTATGAAATAAAGCATAAGTTATTGCTGCTGTGTTGGTGTGGGTTCTACTAACTTTTGAGTTATGGTACATCCACCTTTTATGTGACCTCTGACATTTTCTGGAAACGCCTCCTTGATATTGTGGTAGAAATAAGAATGCAGCCAATATGGGAGCACATTCCATTTAACTGTCAGGATGTTGTCAAAGCCATGTGAAGTGACAAACTGGGAGAATTAGTTGTGCAAATGCCCAAAAGTAATATTTGGAGATATTTTTATTTTGATTATCCCTTGGCATGAGTGGAACAACAGTGAGAATGTACAAGATCGCCAATACCTTCACTGAAGCGAGCAGATTATTTGAGGAAACCCACCAACATCCCAGAGTTGAAGCTGTTCTGTACGGTGGAATGGGCTCAAATTCCTTCAAGCCGGTGTGCAGGACTGATCAAAAGTTACCGGAAACGTTTAGTTGCAGTAATTGCTGCAATGGGGGGGTCACACCAGATACTGAAAGCAAAGGTGGACATACTTTTGCCACTCATAAATATGTAACATTCGATCATTTTCCTCAATAAATAAATGACCAAGTATAATACTTTTGTCTCATTTGTTTAACTGGGTTCTCTTTATGTACTTTTAGGACTTGAGTGAAAATCTGATGATGTTTTAGGTCATATTTATGCAGAAATATAGAAAATTCTAAAGGGTTCACAAACTTTCAAGCACAAGTGTATTGGCTATGAACTTACCTAAATTGAAAAAGCAACACATCCAATTTAGCATTACAACCCACAAAAAACAGAAAGAGCATACAAACTGCACATAATATATGATACAGGGCTCTGGGTCTGTGCAAGCAGGTTTTTCCTGAGCAGTGTGAGGCTGGCAAACCATTGAAATGTTTTTGTACATGTCTTTTCTACCACAGGACTATTTGGTTGTTTAAAATAGGAACATCATACCTAAAAATTCTCTTGGTAGGAGAGATCCTTTGTTGACTTCTTTTCCTTGAAGAGGAAGGAACACACACTTGGCTTCTTTGGTGGCTTTTTCATGTTTAAGTGTCTTTAGCCAGAGATATTGACCCTTCTCATGCTTTAACCATTGTTTATGATAAAAGGTGCTTGGGAGTCACGTGATTGCATTTCTGATACAGTGCAAATAGCAATGGGTTTGTTTTTGACTGGCAAAAGCTGAAAGGAGAAATGTGAACAAAAAAACAAAAAGCACTAATTTCATGCTGAGAATGAGGCATATAGAGTACATACTATTTCACAAAAGACTACTGCATGTTGGCTTATTTGTTGTTGAATAAAAAACTCTTGTGTAATAAGAAATTTACTTAAGTGGAAATTAACCACCGCCTCTCGCTCACTAATCACTCACCTCAGGCTATGCATGCATGTCTACACTACTGTTTAGTACTTTGATAATTGTGACTAGGGTAGACAGGGAAAAAAGGCGACACCATACCTTGGATAGCTGTATTTATAAAATGCTAGGGGTTGTCTGTCTGTCACTCAAAAACTTATGAACAACTGGACCTTGAACCTTAATCTTTGTTTTAATTGAGAGCTTATGACATAATATGCATAACACAATCCAAGAATGTGAGGTGTGTGCTACCTTGCCCAAGTAATTGGGCTTTGGGTGCTTCTCATTGCAAGCAGTGGCATGGACATGCTCCCTGACTGATAGGATAAGAACAGAGTTGTGTGCATGTGGGTTTGCTGACAAGAAAAGAACTGTGATCTCTTTGGACAGTTCAGCACATTGCACAGGCAAACTGATTGCTTTCCTTGCCATCACAAGTCATTTGCTGTGAGGACCAGAGGTCTGAGTGTTTTCTAGCAATGTTGCACATTCTTTTGGCCTAAAGGGTTCACATTTTATGGTGTTCTTACTGAAAAAAACAGTTAAGACGCATGCCTTTAGGTCATTGATTGCCTGTTTCCTTTAACCCCAGCAAAACCTGTAAGCTCAAGCAGTCAATACATATAGACTTCTTTTAACTATTCCTAAGTTCAGCACTTAAAGATCTCTTGCTACCAGTTGTCCCTGTAACTGGAATGGCAGTGTTCCTTCTTATTCCAGAAGTGAAATCCATCAGGTTTGCTCCAACTCCTCCTTATTGTTTTTCAGAATCACGTGACTGGAAATTGTAGTAGATCCTGCATGGATCTTTTTGGATGGGGCCTTCCAAGGTCAGTTTCTGTTGACCATACAGGGAAGAAGCTCTGTCTGTGGGCTCCAGGTACTTCCCTGTAAGAAAATGGAGTGAGCTGTAGGTGCTTGCCTGTTATTTTTTCTCACCATTCTAGTGAACCTTCTTGATGTTCTCTTTTTAAAAATCTCACTAATCTCGTTTGCATTACTATTTACTTAATGGCTCTTTAAAAGGTTTCCCCATAATGGAGAGTTTAATTGCTGACTGCTTTTTCTTTTCTTTTAAAGATGAGAATGGACGGTTACTGAAAATCTCTGCTGGAGTGCACTTTGTTGAAAACTCTGTCAGGTCCAGTTCTTCTGCCTTGCTTAGGCTGATTGAAGACATGGAGGAAAAGCCCATGGTAACACCATTGTATGTTGTTGATTTATATAGTAGGTTTTCTTTTAGATACTATACTGTCTGTTTGTGTGTGTGTGTGTGTGTATAATACAGTGGAACCCGAAGTAATTTTCCCCCATAGGATTGTATGTACATACAATTAATCCGTTCTGGACTGTACGAACTGTATGTAAATATATATATATTTTTTAAAGATTTTTAAGCACAAAAATAGTTAATTATACCATAGAATGTACAGTGTAATAGTAAACTAAATGTAAAAACACTGAATAACACTGAGAAAACCTTGAACAGAGAAAACTAACATTGCAAGAGTTCACGCTACAGCCTTAGGAACTGCTCGCTGTAAACACTTTTTTTTTTAATGAGTTTTAAGCACAGGGAAAAAATGAACATTTGAAAAATCCTTAATTTATACAAAAACTAACCATAAACAACCACGAAAACTAACCTTGCATGAGTAGAGTTCTGGCATGAAGGAAGTGAGGAGGAACTGGGTGGAGAGGAGATTACAGTTTTGAGGTAAAGTCTGAGACGATGCGGGTCCGCTGCATGCTCCCATCTCGCTTCAGGGAGCCCTTAAACCCGTCACCGTCGGTAATGTTACCGATGAGCACGACAGTGAGGCACTACAATGGAGCAAGGGGATGGTGCAAAAAGTGCCAAGTGCTTTTATTAAAATCAACAAAACAACAATCAAAAACAAAGTCCAAATTAAATAAAGTGCAGTGCTTTCAGAATCCTTCAATAAATAAATAATCCCATAAAAACAGAAGTGAAGTGGAGGTTAAAATCCAATAGAAAAATGTCTTCATTAAATATAACGAGGTTAAAACAATGCTGGAAGCAGTCTCTTTAAAAACAAGCCCGGTGCATTCTTTAACTGGTGACCCCTTCTGCTTTCTCGGCCTTACGTGGCCAGCCGTTCTTCTTCTGGTCACTCCAGCTCCTTGATTGCTCAGCTGGAGCGACCGCTTCCTTCTGCCCCACCGAGTGTCGGCCAAACACACCTGCTTGGGCTCACTGTCCAACTGCCTGCCTGCGCTCGCTCGCTCGCTCACTCTGGTTCTTTCCACACTGCTTCCTGCTTACTTACTCACTCTGCAACCTCTGTCTTTCTTTTCTTTTTCCTCCCTTTAGCCGCCTCGCGCTTCTATTTATGAAGAGGACGTGGCAGCTGTAGCACTGTGATTATTTATTTAAAACTGGCCTCTTGACGTGAGCTGTGGACCCTCTATACCACAAAGTCCCTCTGCGTGATGCGGTCCAGATCTAATTATGCAGCTCCAGATCGTCTGGATGACTTTGATTTATGCGGGGATGATCCCAGTTCGGTGCGAAGATGATTCTTCATGTCATCAGTTCACACACTTCTCGATAGTCTGGGATGTTTCAGGTGATTTTCTATGTAATAAACTTAAGTTATAGCATAATGAAAATTGCATAATTAGATCTGGACCACCCTATAGTGTACAGGGAGAGACTGAACATGTGCGTAAATAAATAAATAAATATATTGGGACAGCCCTTTTGGGTTCGGGCTTTCACCACACCTGGGAGTGATTCAAGGTCTGGTTAGTGAGCCACCTGAAACACTCCCAGGACCTGCTTAAAAGGAGCTGCCTCACTCCATTCAGGAAGCCAGAGTAGGTTGGAAGAGGATGAAGCTTGCTAGAGGAAGAGTGGAAGAGGAATGATGAAGGGAGAAGAAAGGAAGAAGGGACTGTATATTTGGTGCTTGGTGTACTGTGTTGTTGAGGAGAGCGAGGGAGGCATGCTTCCCGAATGGAAATAAAAATGTGCTGTGCTGAACTTGTATCTCTGCCTGTCTATGTTGGGGTTGGGGCAATATATATACTGTATGTATATGTATGCATGCATATCTCTCTATATATTATAATAAAAAAATCCTGTGATGAGACAAGACTTTTTAGCCTGGGACGAGACGTGACTTTTTCAGGGAGATACTTTCATGTCCCATGAGACGAGACTTTGTGCCAAGATATTTAACCATGCCTGGGGCCGGAAATAAAAGACAAAGAGTAGATGACAAAGTAGACCTTCGCAAAGAGGTTCAAAAACGTTGGCGTGATACACATGCAGAGCAGGTTAGAGATAATGAAAGTTTTAAAATTTGAAAGTCTCAAAAAACTGATATTAAAGAATGCGTTAGTGCAAACAAACGGAAATTATTACTCAGTGAAATAACGGAACAGCGAAAAGAGATCGAATATATTGTTCAGATTTAAACTTTAAGTCGGAGACTTGTAGATCGTCTAATTCGCGTTGCCATCAGGGAAAGTATTGTTTCTTCCCAATGAAGAGGCGTATCCGTGAAAATTAAAAGATTTGATGTTTGGTGAAAGTGAAATCCACTTACGCAAAGTTGCTGGTGCGTAGCGGGGGGGTTGTTGGGTATATACACTGCCTGGCCAAAAAAAAAGTCGCCACCTGGATTTAACTAAGCAAATAGTAGATACGAGCCTCCTATTGGATAATTACTGCATGGGCGATTTCAGCTGGAAACAAGTTATTTAACCCCAACTGGTGCAATGAGTTGCTTCTCATTTCTTAAACAACCATGTCAAAAAACACATCTTGTGGTCATGGAAAAGATGTTAGTCTGTTTGAGAAGGGTCAAATCATTGGCATGCATCAAGCAGAGAAAACATCTAAGGAGATGGCAGAAACTACTAAAATTGGGTTAAGAACTGTCCAACGCATTATTAAAAACTGGAAGGATAGTGGGGACCCATTGTCTTCGAGGAAGAAATGTGGCCGAAAAAAAATCCTGAATGATCGTGATCGGCGATCACTTAAACGTTTGGTGAAATCAAATCGAAGAAAAACAACAGTAGAACTCAGGTCTATGTTTAATAGTGAAAGTAAGAGCATTTCCACACGCACAATGCGAAGGGAACTCAAGGGATTGGGACTGAACAGCTGTGTAGCTGTAAGAAAACCACTGATCAGTGAGGCAAACCGGATAAAAAGGCTTCAATTTGCTAGGGAGCATAAAGATTGGACTCTGGAGCAATGGAAGAAGGTCATGTAGTCTGATGAGTCCAGAATTACCCTGTTCCAGAGTGATGGGCGTATCAGGGTAAGAAGAGAGGTGGTCAGACTCTACCATCATCAATGCAAGATCTTGGTGAAAAATTAATGAAACACTGGATGGAACTAAATCTTGTGACATTGCAGAAGCTTATCGAAACAATGCCACAGCGAATGCGTGCCGTAATCAAAGCTAAAGGCGGTCCAACGAAATATTAGTGTGTGTGACCCTTTTTTTTTTTTTGGTGGCGACTTTTTTTTTGGCCAGGCAGTGTATATATATATATGTGTGTGTGTGTGTGTGTGTGTATATATATATATATATATATATATATATATATCCATCCATACATCCATTTTCCAATCCGCTGAATCCGAACACAGGGTCACGGGGGTCTGCTGGAGCCAATCCCAGCCAACACAGGGAGCAAGGCAGGAACCAATCCCGGGCAGAGTGCCAACCCACCGCAAGACACACACAAACACACCCACACACCAAGCACACACTAGGGCCAATTTAGAATCGCCAATCCACCTAACCTGCATGTCTTAGGACTGTGGGAGGAAACCGGAGCGCCCGGAGGAAACCCACGCAGACACGGGGAGAACATGCAAACTCCACGCAGGAAGGACCCGGGAAGCGAACCCAGGTTCCCAGATCTCCCAACTGCGAGGCAGCAGCAATACCCAATGCGCCACCGTGCCGCCCCTATATATATATATATATATATATATATATATATATATATATAATATATTTTTAATATATACATATATAATATGTGTGTGTGTGTATGTGTGTGTATATATATATATATATATATATATATATATGCTAGCAAAATACCTGCGCTTCGTAGTGGAGAAGTAGTATGTTAAAGAGGTTATGAAAAAGAAAAGGAAACATTTTAAAAATAACGTAACATGATTGTCAATGTAATCGTGTTGTCATTGTTATGAGTGTTGCTGTCATATATATATATATATATATATACACACACACACACACACACACACACACACACACATAAACATATATATACATATACACATATCTACATATACACATATATACATATATACATATAAACATATATACACATCCACATATATATATACACATATCAACATATATATACACATACATATACACACATACATACACACACACATATACATATATACATATACACATACATACATACACATACATATATACACACACACACACACAGACACATATATCTACATATATATATTTACATATCTACATATATATACACATATATATATATACATATCTACATATATATCTACATAGACATTCATACATACATTCACACATATATATATATACCAGCTGAAATACCCAGCGTTGCCTGGGAGGAAAATAAAGTGTTTTTTTTAATTGTTTGAGAAAAATATAATTAGAAAAACACAAGTTTAAAAATAAAAATAAATATGAGTCGGTTGTTGAAACCCAAAAAAGCAATCATAATATCAGACCCCAACTTATACGCCCGTTCAAAAATGCAACACTTAAATTTTTTGCCTCCTCTAATCTTGCATTAATTTCTCAGATGCATTGAATTGTGTGGCAGCAGCGTAGTTACCAATTTGTTTTGCCACTTCAAAGACATTTAATTTAAAATCAGCTTCATATTTTCTTCTGATCGAACGCTCCATTGTAGATAAGGGATGGTCTTACGATAAAAGTGTATGAGGGTGTGAGATACAAAAACACAAAACAGTGCAAATGTTGCTTCGGAATAGTTCGGGTATTAGCATGTGGTCACGTAGGCATAATAGAGAAAGAGAGAGAGGTTAGGAGTACACGCTGATGCAGCGCATTGCATCACCTACAAAAAAAGGCAGTGTGTTCTGTGGTTACTTTCTCAGGTGGGCATTACAATATCATAGCGAGAGTTTTCCGCTTTCGACTTGGACAACAGACAGTATAAAATACCATAAATTATACAGTAAAATCCAGTCCTGACGGTATATACGGTAATAAAAACAAAAACACAACTTTAAAAATAAAAATAAATTAACAAACAATGAAGACTAACTAATGTGTTTGTCTTGCGGTCTTGTATGTATGAAACAGGACAATAGATGTTGGCACTGTATCTGATCGTGTTCAGTTGTTACGGGAAAGCGTTCCCCAGGTGGGGAGAAAAGCACATGCCCGTGATATCTGTGGCAATCAGCAGCTACCGTCTAAAACACACGTAGCTCTGATCTCTCTCTCAAAAACGTTAAACGTTACTCCTTAACAATCTGTAGATGATAATGTCTGTTGAACACACAGGTATCGCTAGCTAAGCGGAGGCAAGGTGCACTGCAACACGTGGCGAGACGTGGAGTAACTGGAACAGAGGCTGGCGAGTGAATGAGGAAGGTCCCGCTCCCATGCTCTGAGCCCACAGGCACTCTGTTGGATTTGCATAAATACATCGATACCGCAAGTGAACTATGGTACTTAGTGTGACTATTTGAGACTTACTTTTCTGTTCAGGTACCCATTTCCTTTATGTAATCCGCGGATTCTCCGCTATTTTTTGTTCGTTTATTACGATTATAGTTATTTATTGATTCCCTTCTTTAGCTGACTGCCTGCTCATATAAGGCACTCCGCTTTTTTTTTTTTTTTTTTTGAACAGGTTTGATTCATCCAAGTGATCACTCGGGGTTCGTTCATTCACTTCTGCTTTTAAATTTTTATTAAGAAGAAAAGAAAACCTTTTAAAATTGAGGGAAAATATACCAATAACAGTTTGTTAAGGATCTGTTTTTTTTTTGTGAAGCTGCCTTCACTCGAGTGATCACTTCGAGCTTTAAGCCTGAGAAATCACCCCGTAAATGCATACGTTTAATTGCACATCTATCTATCTATCTATCTATCTATCTATCTCTCTCTCTCTCTCTCTCTCTCTCTCTCTCTCTCTCTCTCTCTCTCTCTCTCATATATATATATATATATACACAGTGGGTACGGAAAGTATTCAGACCCCCTTCAATTTTTCACTCTTTGCAATATTGCAGCCATTTGCTAAAATCATTTAAATTAATTTTTTCCCTCATTAATGTACACACAGCACCCCATATTGACAGACAAAAAAAAGAATTTTTGAAATTGTTGCAGATTTATTAAAAAAGAAAAACTGAAATATCACATGGTCCTAAGTATTCAGACCCTTTGCTCAGTATTTAGTAGAAGCACCCTTTTGAGCTAATACAGCCAGGAGTCTTCTTGGGAAAGATGCAACAAGTTTTTCACACCTGGATTTGGGGATCCTCTGCCATTCCTCCTTGCAGATCCTCTCCAGTTCTGTCAGGTTGGATGGTAAACGTTAGTGGACAGCCATTTTTAGGTCTCTCCAGAGATGCTCAATTGGGTTTAAGTCAGGGCTCTGGCTGGGCCATTCAAGAACAGTCACAGAGTTGTTGTGAAGCCACTCCTTTGTTATTTTAGCTGTGTGCTTAGGGTCATTGTCTTGTTGGAAGGTAAACCTTCGGCCCAGTCTGAGGTCCTTAGCACTCTGGAGAAGGTTTTCGTCCAGGATATCCCTGTACTTGGCCGCATTCATCTTTCCCTCGATTGCAACCAGTCGTCCTGTCACTGCAGCTGAAAAACACCCCCACAGCATGATGATGCCACCGCCATGCTTCACTGTGGGGACTGTATTGGACAAGTGATGAACAGTGCCTGGTTGTCTCCACACATACCTCAGTGCAAGACACATGACAGCCCGCATGGAGTTTGCTAAAAGACACCCGAAGGACTCTGAGATGGTGAGAAATAAGATTCTCTGGTCTGATGATGGACTGTATATATATATATATATATATATATATATATATATATATATATATATATATATATATATATATATATATATGTATGTGTGTGTGTGTGTATATCTATACTAATAAAAGGCAAAGCCCTGACTGACTGACTGACTGACTCATCACTAATTCTCCAACTTCCCGTGTAGGTAGAAGTCTGAAATTTGGCAGGCTCATTCCTTACAGCTTACTTACAAAAGTTAGGCAGGTTTTATTTCGAAATTCTACGCGTAATGGTCATAACTGGAACCTGTTTGACTGACTCACTCATCACTAATTCTCCAACTTCCCGTGTAGGTAGAAGTCTGAAATTTGGCAGGCTCATTCCTTACAGCTTACTTACAAAAGTTAGGCAGGTTTCATTTCGAAATTCTACATGTAATGGTCATAACTGGAACCTGTTTTTTGTCCATATACTCTAATGGAGGAGGCGGGAACAAAGGTAAATGACGTTAATTGTTGACTGTCTTTTACTACTGTGTACTTGTTGAGTGTCTTTTAATACTGTGTAAGCATACATATTAACACATGTGCAATTAAACGTGTGCATTTACGGGGTGATTTCTCAGGCTTAAAAGCTCGCCTTTTATTAAAAAGGTAAATGCAAACTCTTCATTCTGAAAGGCACAAACCACGTTAGATTTTAGCCGTTAAACGCGCAAAAATGTCAGTACACCAGATAAATAAGCGCAACATATTATCAGTTGTATTGTATGCTTACAATACATATACAAATGTGTTAATCGTTAACTAATATTATGGGATGGTGTTTTTCGACTTGCGCCTTGATTTAAACGATTGCATGTCTTGGTGGGTTTGAGTAGCTTATTGTCAATATCTTTACACCTCTTTTTAAGACTTAATTTAAAAAGGTTTTCTTTTCTTCTTAATTAAAATTTAAAAGCAATACTTCACCGCTGCGAAGCCCCTCTAGCGCTGACGTCCGACGTTCGATTACCGTAAGCGAGTGCAATGAGTGTGTACGCCTGATGAGCCAAGAATAAGGGGGAAACAGGTGTCGCGTACTCTTTGCATTATTTGACAGTAAACTATTTTCATCCATTCTATGATCTGCTTCTCACAACTGAAGGCACCGTGGCTGATGTTACCTGACTTGCTGGCCAACCATAAGCGTTACCTGGTAGGTAACCACACACTCACTTCACTCCAATACGGGAATCGAACCTCGGACGTCAGCGCTAGAGGTGAAGCCCCTAAAATTGCGCCACGGCGTGTGGTTCGTTTATTTATTATAAGTTCATAGACCTACAAAAGGTTGCCATTGATTTGAGGCAAGATTGCTTTTCTCATGTACAACTATACGTTGCATTCTTAACAGTAAGCTTGCACAGCTTGGTCATATTACAACCTGAGTGCTGAACTGACAACGTCGTATACAAACAGAACTATAACAATCGTAATAAATAAACAAACAAAAAAAAAAGCGACGAACCCTTGGATTTAATAAAAAGGCTCTTTCCTTGGCGAAGCAAGGAAAAAGGAAGACCTTATATGGCGTTCGTTTATAAAACAGCAGAAAAGCTGTGTTAAGGCTGCTTCACAAAAAAACAGATCCTTAACAAATTGCTATTGGAATATTTTCCCTCAATTTAAAAAGCTTTTCTTCTTCATAAAAATTTAAAAGCAGTACTTTGCGGGGATTTATATATATATATATATATATATATATATATATATATATATATATATATATATATATATATATATATATCTATATATATCTATATCTATATCTATATCTATATATATATATATATATATATATATATATATATATATATATATATATATATAATATAAAGAGAGAGAGAGACAGAGATAGATATATATATATATATATATATATATATATATATATATATATATATATATATATAGATATATATAGATATATATAGATATAGATATATATATATATACAGTGGAACCCCGGGTTACGAGTTTAATCCGTTCCAGAACCGAGGTCGTAACCCGATCTGCTCGTAAACCGAACAAATTTTCTCTCATTTAAAATAATAGAAATGAGATTAATCCGTTCCAGCCCTCCCAAAAAGTCCCCAAAATGTCATAAATAATGGAAAAAAACATGTTTTTAAATAAGAAACAAACATCAAAATACTGTATTAGTAAATATAGTTAAATAAAAGATAAACCAACTTAAGAAAATGTAATCTTACCTTGGCGGCAGATAACGGAGAGCTGCTGAGGAAGGAGGGAGGGAGGAGGGAGGGAGGGAGGACTGGCTGCATTTTCGGCACCTTCACATCAAAAAAAACTAAAATTGCACTTTCTTAACTGTACGTACGTACATGAATTGTAAAAAAATAAACTTTCTTAACTTTAAACTTAGCCTAACACTTAACATTACGTACGTATGATTTTTTTTTTATGCTAATCATCTGTTTTTGCCTTTTTGGCTGCACTTTCGGCACCTTCACTTATAGCAGTTTCAGTTTTAGTACAAAGATACCTATGCAACGATGTTTGCTTTTGCCTGCTTTTTAAAAGCTTACGAACTTCTTCCATGCAGAATTCAGTGTTCTTCTGGTCACTTCTTTCCACGCCAGGTCAATCATGCGTAGGCATTGCACGATGTTGAAATGTTCTTTCCAGAACTCTCGGAGTGTTAGCTCCGTATTTTCTGTCACATCGAAGCATCGTTTGAACAGATGCTCCGTGTAGAGCTTTTTGAAATTGGAAATGACCTGCTGATCCATCGGTTGCAGGATTGAAGTCGTGTTGGGTGGGAGGTAGAGGACTTTTATGAATTGATATTCTTCCCGGATGTTGTCTTGGAGACCGGGCGGGTGGGCTGGAGCATTGTCGAGGACGAGTAACGCTTGCAGAGGCAGTTTGTTTTCTTGAAGATACTTCTTCACCGCAGGTCCAAAGCAGAGATTTACCCAGTCGATGAAGAACTGCCGCGTAACCCATGCCTTTGGATTGGCGCGCCACATCACTTGCAGTTTTTCTTTAAGAATCCTGTGAGTCTTAAAGGCTCGAGGATTCTCTGAATGATAGACTAACAGTGGCTTCACTTTAAAGTCACCGCTAGCATTTGCACACAATGCAAGGGTGAGGCGGTCCTTCATCGGCTTATGTCCTGGCATCTTCGTCTCCTCTGCTGTGATGTACGTCCTACGGGGCATTTTCTTCCAAAAAAGCCCCGTCTCGTCGCAGTTAAAAACTTGCTGGGGGATGTAACATTCTGCCTCGATGAGCTGCGCGAAACGTGTGATGAACTCGCCAGCTGCCTTCTGGTCTGCACTTGCTGCCTCGCCATGTCTTACGACAGAGTGAATGCCTGATCGCTTCTTAAATCTGTTGAACCATCCATGACTAGCCTTGAATTCTGGTTCTACTACATCCGTAGATGTGGATGGTTCTTTCTGCTTCAGGTCATTGTAAATGATGCGAGCTTTCTCGCTTATGACTGTTTCAGTAAGTATATCTCCTGCCAACTCTTTCTCTTTTATCCACAATAACAGCAGGTTTTCCATTTGT